>NW_026907605.1:0-154830 GCF_028389875.1 Rhea pennata | reverse complement strand
GTGCCTTTTGGTGTGGCCATTGGTGCTGTGGCTGGTGCCTTGTGGCCCAGGATGTGCGAGGCCAGAGCTGGAGGCAGCATTGTGAGGTCACTTGTGCCTGTGTGCCTTGGTGGGCAGTGCTAGGGTGTTGGCTGCTGCTGGTGGTGGTGGTTGTGAGGTGACTTGTGAAGCAGTGCGTGCTAGGCCAGTGCTGGTTGCCTGGCTGCTCTTGGCAGCTGTGAGGTGAGTGCTGCGTGAGGCCCTGGCAGGCATGTGTCAGTGTGGGAAGGTGCTGTTTGTCCTTGGGAGGTGCCTTTTGGTGTGGCCATTGGTGCTGTGGCTGGTGCCTTGTGGCCCAGGGTGTGAGAGGCCAGAGCTGGAGGCAGCATTGTGAGGTCACTTGTGCCTGTGTGCCTTGGCGGGCAGTGCTAGGGTGTTGGCTGCTGCTGGTGGTGGTGGTTGTGAGGTCACTTGTGAAGCAGTGCGTGCTAGGCCAGTGCTGGTTGCCTGGCTGCTCTTGGCAGCTTTGAGGTGAGTGCTGTGTGAGGCCCTGGCAGGCATGTGTCAGTGTGGGAAGGTGCTGTTTGTCCTTGGGAGGTGCCTTTTGGTGTGGCCATTGGTGCCGTGGCTGGTGCTTTGAGGCCCAGGGTGTGCGAGGCCAGAGCTGGAGGCAGCATTGTGAGGTCACTTGTGCCTGTGTGCCTTGGCGGGCAGTGCTAGGGTGTTGGCTGCTGCTGGTGGTGGTGGTTGTGAGGTCACTTGTGAAGCAGTGCGTGCTAGGCCAGTGCTGGTTGCCTGGCTGCTCTTGGCAGCTGTGAGGTGAGTGCTGCGTGAGGCCCTGGCAGGCATGTGTCAGTGTGGGAAGGTGCTGTTTGTGCTTGGGAGGTGCCTTTTGGTGTGGCCATTGGTGTTGTGGCTGGTGCCTAGTGTCCCAGGGTGTGCAAGGCCAGAGCTGGAGGCAGCATTGTGAGGTCACTTCTGCCTCTGTGCCTTGGCGGGCAGTGCTAGGGTGTTGGCTGCTGCTGGTGGTGGTGGTTGTGAGGTGACTTGTGAAGCAGTGCGTGCTAGGCCAGTGCTGGTTGCCTGGCTGCTCTTGGCAGCTGTGAGGTGAGTGCTGCGTGAGGCCCTGGCAGGCATGTGTCAGTGTGGGAAGGTGCTGTTTGTCCTTGGGAGGTGCCTTTTGGTGTGGCCATTGGTGCCGTGGCTGGTGCCTTGTGTCCCAGGGTGTGAGAGGCCAGAGCTGGAGGCAGCATTTTGAGGTCACTTGTGCCTGTGTGCCTTGGCGGGCAGTGCTCAGGTGTTTGCTGCTGCTGGTGGTGGTGGTTGTGAGGTCACTTGTGAAGCAGTACATGCTAGGCCAGTGCTGGTTGCCTGGCTGCTCTTGGCAGCTGTGAGGTGAGTGCTGCGTGAGGCCCTGGCAGGCATGTGTCAGTGTGGGAAGGTGCTGTTTGTGCTTGGGAGGTGCCTTTTGGTGTGGCCATTGGTGCTGTGGCTGGTGCCTTGTGGCCCAGGGTGTGAGAGGCCAGAGCTGGAGGCAGCATTGTGAGGTCACTTGTGCCTGTGTGCCTTGGTGGGCAGTGCTCGGGTGTTGGCTGCTGCTGGTGGTGGTGGTTGTGAGGTGACTTGTGAAGCAGTGCATGCTAGGCCAGTGCTGGTTGCCTGGCTGCTCTTGGCAGCTGTGAGGTGAGTGCTGCGTGAGGCCCTGGCAGGCATGTGTCAGTGTGGGAAGGTGCTGTTTGTCCTTGGGAGGTGCCTTTTGGTGTGGCCATTGGTGCTGTGGCTGGTGCCTTGTGTCCCAGGATGTGCGAGGCCAGAGCTGGAGGCAGGATTGTGAGGTGACTTGTGCCTGTGTGCCTTGGCGGGCAGTGCTAGGGTGTTGGCTGCTGCTGCTGGTGGTGGTTGTGAGGTGACTTGTGAAGCAGTGCATGCTAGGCCAGTGCTGGTTGCCTGGCTGCTCTTGGCAGCTGTGAGGTGAGTGCTGCGTGAGGCCCTGGCAGGCATGTGTCAGTGTGGGAAGGTGCTGTTTGTCCTTGGGAGGTGCCTTTTGGTGTGGCCATTGGTGCTGTGGCTGGTGCTTTGAGGCCCAGGGTGTGCGAGGCCAGAGCTGGAGGCAGCATTGTGAGGTCACTTGTGCCTGTGTGCCTTGGCGGGCAGTGCTAGGGTGTTGGCTGCTGCTGGTGGTGGTGGTTGTGAGGTCACTTGTGAAGCAGTGCGTGCTAGGCCAGTGCTGGTTGCCTGGCTGCTCTTGGCAGCTGTGAGGTGAGTGCTGCGTGAGGCCCTGGCAGGCATGTGTCAGTGTGGGAAGGTGCTGTTTGTCCTTGGGAGGTGCCTTTTGGTGTGGCCATTGGTGCTGTGGCTGGTGCCTTGTGTCCCAGAGTGTGCGAGGCCAGAGCTGGAGGCAGCATTGTGAGGTCACTTGTGCCTGTGTGCCTTGGCGGGCAGTGCTAGGGTGTTGGTTGCTGCTGCTGGTGGTGGTTGTGAGGTGACTTGTGAAGCAGTGCGTGCTAGGCCAGTGCTGGTTGCCTGGCTGCTCTTGGTAGCTGTGAGGTGAGTGCTGCGTGAGGCCCTGGCAGGCATGTGTCAGTGTGGGAAGGTGCTGTTTGTCCTTGGGAGGTGCCTTTTGGTGTGGCCATTGGTGCTGTGGCTGGTGCCTTGTGGCCCAGGGTGTGAGAGGCCAGAGCTGGAGGCAGCATTGTGAGGTCACTTGTGCCTGTGTGCCTTGGCGGGCAGTGCTAGGGTGTTGGCTGCTGCTGGTGGTGGTGGTTGTGAGGTCACTTGTGAAGCAGTGCGTGCTAGGCCAGTGCTGGTTGCCTGGCTGCTCTTGGCAGCTGTGAGGTGAGTGCTGCGTGAGGCCCTGGCAGGCATGTGTCAGTGTGGGAAGGTGCTGTTTGTCCTTGGGAGGTGCCTTTTGGTGTGGCCATTGGTGCTGTGGCTGGTGCCTTGTGGCCCAGGGTGTGCGAGGCCAGAGCTGGAGGCAGCATTGTGAGGTCACTTGTGCCTGTGTGCCTTGGCGGGCAGTGCTAGGGTGTTGGCTGCTGCTGGTGGTGGTGGTTGTGAGGTCACTTGTGAAGCAGTGCGTGCTAGGCCAGTGCTGGTTGCCTGGCTGCTCTTGGCAGCTGTGAGGTGAGTGCTGCGTGAGGCCCTGGCAGGCATGTGTCAGTGTGGGAAGGTGCTGTTTGTCCTTGGGAGGTGCCTTTTGGTGTGGCCATTGGTGCTGTGGCTGGTGCCTTGTGGCCCAGGATGTGCGAGGCCAGAGCTGGAGGCAGCATTGTGAGGTCACTTGTGCCTGTGTGCCTTGGTGGGCAGTGCTAGGGTGTTGGCTGCTGCTGGTGGTGGTGGTTGTGAGGTGACTTGTGAAGCAGTGCGTGCTAGGCCAGTGCTGGTTGCCTGGCTGCTCTTGGCAGCTGTGAGGTGAGTGCTGCGTGAGGCCCTGGCAGGCATGTGTCAGTGTGGGAAGGTGCTGTTTGTGCTTGGGAGGTGCCTTTTGGTGTGGCCATTGGTGCCGTGGCTGGTGCTTTGAGGCCCAGGGTGTGAGAGGCCAGAGCTGGAGGCAGCATTGTGAGGTCACTTGTGCCTGTGTGCCTTGGCGGGCAGTGCTAGGGTGTTGGCTGCTGCTGGTGGTGGTGGTTGTGAGGTCACTTGTGAAGCAGTGCGTGCTAGGCCAGTGCTGGTTGCCTGGCTGCTCTTGGCAGCTGTGAGGTGAGTGCTGCGTGAGGCCCTGGCAGGCATGTGTCAGTGTGGGAAGGTGCTGTTTGTGCCTTGGGAGGTGCCTTTTGGTGTGGCCATTGGTGCTGTGGCTGGTGCTTTGAGGCCCAGGGTGTGAGAGGCCAGAGCTGGAGGCAGCATTGTGAGGTCACTTGTGCCTGTGTGCCTTGGCGGGCAGTGCTAGGGTGTTGGTTGCTGCTGGTGGTGGTGGTTGTGAGGTGACTTGTGAAGCAGTGCGTGCTAGGCCAGTGCTGGTTGCCTGGCTGCTCTTGGCAGCTGTGAGGTGAGTGCTGCGTGAGGCCCTGGCAGGCATGTGTCAGTGTGGGAAGGTGCTGTTTGTCCTTGGGAGGTGCCTTTTGGTGTGGCCATTGGTGCTGTGGCTGGTGCCTTGTGGCCCAGGATGTGCGAGGCCAGAGCTGGAGGCAGCATTGTGAGGTCACTTGTGCCTGTGTGCCTTGGTGGGCAGTGCTAGGGTGTTGGCTGCTGCTGCTGGTGGTGGTTGTGAGGTGACTTGTGAAGCAGTGCGTGCTAGGCCAGTGCTGGTTGCCTGGCTGCTCTTGGCAGCTGTGAGGTGAGTGCTGCGTGAGGCCCTGGCAGGCATGTGTCAGTGTGGGAAGGTGCTGTTTGTGCTTGGGAGGTGCCTTTTGGTGTGGCCATTGGTGCTGTGGCTGGTGCCTTGTGGCCCAGGGTGTGAGAGGCCAGAGCTGGAGGCAGCATTGTGAGGTCACTTGTGCCTGTGTGCCTTGGCGGGCAGTGCTAGGGTGTTGGCTGCTGCTGGTGGTGGTGGTTGTGAGGTGACTTGTGAAGCAGTGCGTGCTAGGCCAGTGCTGGTTGCCTGGCTGCTCTTGGCAGCTGTGAGGTGAGTGCTGCGTGAGGCCCTGGCAGGCATGTGTCAGTGTGGGAAGGTGCTGTTTGTGCTTGGGAGGTGCCTTTTGGTGTGGCCATTGGTGCCGTGGCTGGTGCTTTGAGGCCCAGGGTGTGAGAGGCCAGAGCTGGAGGCAGCATTGTGAGGTCACTTGTGCCTGTGTGCCTTGGCGGGCAGTGCTAGGGTGTTGGCTGCTGCTGGTGGTGGTGGTTGTGAGGTCACTTGTGAAGCAGTGCGTGCTAGGCCAGTGCTGGTTGCCTGGCTGCTCTTGGCAGCTGTGAGGTGAGTGCTGCGTGAGGCCCTGGCAGGCATGTGTCAGTGTGGGAAGGTGCTGTTTGTGCCTTGGGAGGTGCCTTTTGGTGTGGCCATTGGTGCTGTGGCTGGTGCTTTGAGGCCCAGGGTGTGAGAGGCCAGAGCTGGAGGCAGCATTGTGAGGTCACTTGTGCCTGTGTGCCTTGGCGGGCAGTGCTAGGGTGTTGGCTGCTGCTGGTGGTGGTGGTTGTGAGGTGACTTGTGAAGCAGTGCGTGCTAGGCCAGTGCTGGTTGCCTGGCTGCTCTTGGCAGCTGTGAGGTGAGTGCTGCGTGAGGCCCTGGCAGGCATGTGTCAGTGTGGGAAGGTGCTGTTTGTCCTTGGAAGGTGCCTTTTGGTGTGGCCATTGGTGCCGTGGCTGGTGCTTTGAGGCCCAGGGTGTGAGAGGCCAGAGCTGGTGGCAGCATTGTGAGGTCACTTGTGCCTGTGTGCCTTGGCGGGCAGTGCTAGGGTGTTGGTTGCTGCTGGTGGTGGTGGTTGTGAGGTGACTTGTGAAGCAGTGCGTGCTAGGCCAGTGCTGGTTGCCTGGCTGCTCTTGGCAGCTGTGAGGTGAGTGCTGCGTGAGGCCCTGGCAGGCATGTGTCAGTGTGGGAAGGTGCTGTTTGTCCTTGGGAGGTGCCTTTTGGTGTGGCCATTGGTGCTGTGGCTGGTGCCTTGTGGCCCAGGGTGTGAGAGGCCAGAGCTGGAGGCAGCATTGTGAGGTCACTTGTGCCTGTGTGCCTTGGCGGGCAGTGCTAGGGTGTTGGCTGCTGCTGCTGGTGGTGGTTGTGAGGTGACTTGTGAAGCAGTGCATGCTAGGCCAGTGCTGGTTGCCTGGCTGCTCTTGGCAGCTGTGAGGTGAGTGCTGCGTGAGGCCCTGGCAGGCATGTGTCAGTGTGGGAAGGTGCTGTTTGTGCTTGGGAGGTGCCTTTTGGTGTGGCCATTGGTGCTGTGGCTGGTGCCTTGTGTCCCAGAGTGTGCGAGGCCAGAGCTGGAGGCAGCATTGTGAGGTCACTTGTGCCTGTGTGCCTTGGCGGGCAGTGCTAGGGTGTTGGCTGCTGCTGGTGGTGGTGGTTGTGAGGTCACTTGTGAAGCAGTGCGTGCTAGGCCAGTGCTGGTTGCCTGGCTGCTCTTGGCAGCTGTGAGGTGAGTGCTGCGTGAGGCCCTGGCAGGCATGTGTCAGTGTGGGAAGGTGCTGTTTGTCCTTGGGAGGTGCCTTTTGGTGTGGCCATTGGTGCTGTGGCTGGTGCCTTGTGGCCCAGGGTGTGCGAGGCCAGAGCTGGAGGCAGCATTGTGAGGTCACTTGTGCCTGTGTGCCTTGGCGGGCAGTGCTAGGGTGTTGGCTGCTGCTGGTGGTGGTGGTTGTGAGGTCACTTGTGAAGCAGTGCGTGCTAGGCCAGTGCTGGTTGCCTGGCTGCTCTTGGCAGCTGTGAGGTGAGTGCTGCGTGAGGCCCTGGCAGGCATGTGTCAGTGTGGGAAGGTGCTGTTTGTCCTTGGGAGGTGCCTTTTGGTGTGGCCATTGGTGCTGTGGCTGGTGCCTTGTGGCCCAGGATGTGCGAGGCCAGAGCTGGAGGCAGCATTGTGAGGTCACTTGTGCCTGTGTGCCTTGGTGGGCAGTGCTAGGGTGTTGGCTGCTGCTGGTGGTGGTGGTTGTGAGGTGACTTGTGAAGCAGTGCGTGCTAGGCCAGTGCTGGTTGCCTGGCTGCTCTTGGCAGCTGTGAGGTGAGTGCTGCGTGAGGCCCTGGCAGGCATGTGTCAGTGTGGGAAGGTGCTGTTTGTGCTTGGGAGGTGCCTTTTGGTGTGGCCATTGGTGCCGTGGCTGGTGCTTTGAGGCCCAGGGTGTGAGAGGCCAGAGCTGGAGGCAGCATTGTGAGGTCACTTGTGCCTGTGTGCCTTGGCGGGCAGTGCTAGGGTGTTGGCTGCTGCTGGTGGTGGTGGTTGTGAGGTCACTTGTGAAGCAGTGCGTGCTAGGCCAGTGCTGGTTGCCTGGCTGCTCTTGGCAGCTGTGAGGTGAGTGCTGCGTGAGGCCCTGGCAGGCATGTGTCAGTGTGGGAAGGTGCTGTTTGTGCCTTGGGAGGTGCCTTTTGGTGTGGCCATTGGTGCTGTGGCTGGTGCTTTGAGGCCCAGGGTGTGAGAGGCCAGAGCTGGAGGCAGCATTGTGAGGTCACTTGTGCCTGTGTGCCTTGGCGGGCAGTGCTAGGGTGTTGGCTGCTGCTGCTGGTGGTGGTTGTGAGGTCACTTGTGAAGCAGTGCGTGCTAGGCCAGTGCTGGTTGCCTGGCTGCTCTTGGCAGCTGTGAGGTGAGTGCTGCGTGAGGCCCTGGCAGGCATGTGTCAGTGTGGGAAGGTGCTGTTTGTCCTTGGGAGGTGCCTTTTGGTGTGGCCATTGGTGCCGTGGCTGGTGCTTTGAGGCCCAGGGTGTGAGAGGCCAGAGCTGGAGGCAGCATTGTGAGGTCACTTGTGCCTGTGTGCCTTGGCGGGCAGTGCTAGGGTGTTGGTTGCTGCTGGTGGTGGTGGTTGTGAGGTGACTTGTGAAGCAGTGCGTGCTAGGCCAGTGCTGGTTGCCTGGCTGCTCTTGGCAGCTGTGAGGTGAGTGCTGCGTGAGGCCCTGGCAGGCATGTGTCAGTGTGGGAAGGTGCTGTTTGTCCTTGGGAGGTGCCTTTTGGTGTGGCCATTGGTGCTGTGGCTGGTGCCTTGTGGCCCAGGGTGTGAGAGGCCAGAGCTGGAGGCAGCATTGTGAGGTCACTTGTGCCTGTGTGCCTTGGCGGGCAGTGCTAGGGTGTTGGCTGCTGCTGCTGGTGGTGGTTGTGAGGTCACTTGTGAAGCAGTGCGTGCTAGGCCAGTGCTGGTTGCCTGGCTGCTCTTGGCAGCTGTGAGGTGAGTGCTGCGTGAGGCCCTGGCAGGCATGTGTCAGTGTGGGAAGGTGCTGTTTGTCCTTGGGAGGTGCCTTTTGGTGTGGCCATTGGTGCCGTGGCTGGTGCCTTGTGGCCCAGGATGTGCGAGGCCAGAGCTGGAGGCAGCATTGTGAGGTCACTTGTGCCTGTGTGCCTTGGTGGGCAGTGCTAGGGTGTTGGCTGCTGCTGCTGGTGGTGGTTGTGAGGTGACTTGTGAAGCAGTGCGTGCTAGGCCAGTGCTGGTTGCCTGGCTGCTCTTGGCAGCTGTGAGGTGAGTGCTGCGTGAGGCCCTGGCAGGCATGTGTCAGTGTGGGAAGGTGCTGTTTGTGCTTGGGAGGTGCCTTTTGGTGTGACCATTGGTGCTGTGGCTGGTGCCTTGTGGCCCAGGGTGTGAGAGGCCAGAGCTGGAGGCAGCATTGTGAGGTCACTTGTGCCTGTGTGCCTTGGCGGGCAGTGCTAGGGTGTTGGCTGCTGCTGGTGGTGGTGGTTGTGAGGTGACTTGTGAAGCAGTGCGTGCTAGGCCAGTGCTGGTTGCCTGGCTGCTCTTGGCAGCTGTGAGGTGAGTGCTGCGTGAGGCCCTGGCAGGCATGTGTCAGTGTGGGAAGGTGCTGTTTGTGCTTGGGAGGTGCCTTTTGGTGTGGCCATTGGTGCCGTGGCTGGTGCTTTGAGGCCCAGGGTGTGAGAGGCCAGAGCTGGAGGCAGCATTGTGAGGTCACTTGTGCCTGTGTGCCTTGGCGGGCAGTGCTAGGGTGTTGGCTGCTGCTGGTGGTGGTGGTTGTGAGGTCACTTGTGAAGCAGTGCGTGCTAGGCCAGTGCTGGTTGCCTGGCTGCTCTTGGCAGCTGTGAGGTGAGTGCTGCGTGAGGCCCTGGCAGGCATGTGTCAGTGTGGGAAGGTGCTGTTTGTGCCTTGGGAGGTGCCTTTTGGTGTGGCCATTGGTGCTGTGGCTGGTGCTTTGAGGCCCAGGGTGTGAGAGGCCAGAGCTGGAGGCAGCATTGTGAGGTCACTTGTGCCTGTGTGCCTTGGCGGGCAGTGCTAGGGTGTTGGCTGCTGCTGGTGGTGGTGGTTGTGAGGTGACTTGTGAAGCAGTGCGTGCTAGGCCAGTGCTGGTTGCCTGGCTGCTCTTGGCAGCTGTGAGGTGAGTGCTGCGTGAGGCCCTGGCAGGCATGTGTCAGTGTGGGAAGGTGCTGTTTGTCCTTGGGAGGTGCCTTTTGGTGTGGCCATTGGTGCCGTGGCTGGTGCTTTGAGGCCCAGGGTGTGAGAGGCCAGAGCTGGTGGCAGCATTGTGAGGTCACTTGTGCCTGTGTGCCTTGGCGGGCAGTGCTAGGGTGTTGGTTGCTGCTGGTGGTGGTGGTTGTGAGGTGACTTGTGAAGCAGTGCGTGCTAGGCCAGTGCTGGTTGCCTGACTGCTCTTGGCAGCTGTGAGGTGAGTGCTGTGTGAGGCCCTGGCAGGCATGTGTCAGTGTGGGAAGGTGCTGTTTGTCCTTGGGAGGTGCCTTTTGGTGTGGCCATTGGTGCTGTGGCTGGTGCCTTGTGGCCCAGGGTGTGAGAGGCCAGAGCTGGAGGCAGCATTGTGAGGTCACTTGTGCCTGTGTGCCTTGGCAGGCAGTGCTAGGGTGTTGGCTGCTGCTGCTGGTGGTGGTTGTGAGGTCACTTGTGAAGCAGTGTGTGCTAGGCCAGTGCTGGTTGCCTGGCTGCTCTTGGCAGCTGTGAGGTGAGTGCTGCGTGAGGCCCTGGCAGGCATGTGTCAGTGTGGGAAGGTGCTGTTTGTCCTTGGGAGGTGCCTTTTGGTGTGGCCATTGGTGCTGTGGCTGGTGCCTTGTGGCCCAGGATGTGCGAGGCCAGAGCTGGAGGCAGCATTGTGAGGTCACTTGTGCCTGTGTGCCTTGGTGGGCAGTGCTAGGGTGTTGGCTGCTGCTGCTGGTGGTGGTTGTGAGGTGACTGGTGAAGCAGTGCGTGCTAGGCCAGTGCTGGTTGCCTGGCTGCTCTTGGCAGCTGTGAGGTGAGTGCTGCGTGAGGCCCTGGCAGGCATGTGTCAGTGTGGGAAGGTGCTGTTTGTGCTTGGGAGGTGCCTTTTGGTGTGGCCATTGGTGCCGTGGCTGGTGCCTTGTGGCCCAGGGTGTGAGAGGCCAGAGCTGGAGGCAGCATTGTGAGGTCACTTGTGCCTGTGTGCCTTGGCGGGCAGTGCTAGGGTGTTGGCTGCTGCTGGTGGTGGTGGTTGTGAGGTGACTTGTGAAGCAGTGCGTGCTAGGCCAGTGCTGGTTGCCTGGCTGCTCTTGGCAGCTGTGAGGTGAGTGCTGCGTGAGGCCCTGGCAGGCATGTGTCAGTGTGGGAAGGTGCTGTTTGTCCTTGGGAGGTGCCTTTTGGTGTGGCCATTGGTGCCGTGGCTGGTGCTTTGAGGCCCAGGGTGTGAGAGGCCAGAGCTGGAGGCAGCATTGTGAGGTCACTTGTGCCTGTGTGCCTTGGCGGGCAGTGCTAGGGTGTTGGCTGCTGCTGGTGGTGGTGGTTGTGAGGTCACTTGTGAAGCAGTGCGTGGTAGGCCAGTGCTGGTTGCCTGGCTGCTCTTGGCAGCTGTGAGGTGAGTGCTGCGTGAGGCCCTGGCAGGCATGTGTCAGTGTGGGAAGGTGCTGTTTGTCCTTGGGAGGTGCCTTTTGGTGTGGCCATTGGTGCTGTGGCTGGTGCCTTGTGGCCCAGGGTGTGAGAGGCCAGAGCTGGAGGCAGCATTGTGAGGTCACTTGTGCCTGTGTGCCTTGGCGGGCAGTGCTAGGGTGTTGGCTGCTGCTGGTGGTGGTGGTTGTGAGGTGACTTGTGAAGCAGTGCGTGCTAGGCCAGTGCTGGTTGCCTGGCTGCTCTTGGCAGCTGTGAGGTGAGTGCTGCGTGAGGCCCTGGCAGGCATGTGTCAGTGTGGGAAGGTGCTGTTTGTGCTTGGGAGGTGCCTTTTGGTGTGGCCATTGGTGCCGTGGCTGGTGCTTTGAGGCCCAGGGTGTGAGAGGCCAGAGCTGGAGGCAGCATTGTGAGGTCACTTGTGCCTGTGTGCCTTGGCGGGCAGTGCTAGGGTGTTGGCTGCTGCTGGTGGTGGTGGTTGTGAGGTCACTTGTGAAGCAGTGCGTGCTAGGCCAGTGCTGGTTGCCTGGCTGCTCTTGGCAGCTGTGAGGTGAGTGCTGCGTGAGGCCCTGGCAGGCATGTGTCAGTGTGGGAAGGTGCTGTTTGTGCCTTGGGAGGTGCCTTTTGGTGTGGCCATTGGTGCTGTGGCTGGTGCTTTGAGGCCCAGGGTGTGAGAGGCCAGAGCTGGAGGCAGCATTGTGAGGTCACTTGTGCCTGTGTGCCTTGGCGGGCAGTGCTAGGGTGTTGGCTGCTGCTGGTGGTGGTGGTTGTGAGGTGACTTGTGAAGCAGTGCGTGCTAGGCCAGTGCTGGTTGCCTGGCTGCTCTTGGCAGCTGTGAGGTGAGTGCTGCGTGAGGCCCTGGCAGGCATGTGTCAGTGTGGGAAGGTGCTGTTTGTGCTTGGGAGGTGCCTTTTGGTGTGGCCATTGGTGCCGTGGCTGGTGCTTTGAGGCCCAGGGTGTGAGAGGCCAGAGCTGGAGGCAGCATTGTGAGGTCACTTGTGCCTGTGTGCCTTGGCGGGCAGTGCTAGGGTGTTGGTTGCTGCTGGTGGTGGTGGTTGTGAGGTGACTTGTGAAGCAGTGCGTGCTAGGCCAGTGCTGGTTGCCTGGCTGCTCTTGGCAGCTGTGAGGTGAGTGCTGCGTGAGGCCCTGGCAGGCATGTGTCAGTGTGGGAAGGTGCTGTTTGTCCTTGGGAGGTGCCTTTTGGTGTGGCCATTGGTGCTGTGGCTGGTGCCTTGTGGCCCAGGATGTGCGAGGCCAGAGCTGGAGGCAGCATTGTGAGGTCACTTGTGCCTGTGTGCCTTGGTGGGCAGTGCTAGGGTGTTGGCTGCTGCTGCTGGTGGTGGTTGTGAGGTGACTTGTGAAGCAGTGCGTGCTAGGCCAGTGCTGGTTGCCTGGCTGCTCTTGGCAGCTGTGAGGTGAGTGCTGCGTGAGGCCCTGGCAGGCATGTGTCAGTGTGGGAAGGTGCTGTTTGTGCTTGGGAGGTGCCTTTTGGTGTGACCATTGGTGCTGTGGCTGGTGCCTTGTGGCCCAGGGTGTGAGAGGCCAGAGCTGGAGGCAGCATTGTGAGGTCACTTGTGCCTGTGTGCCTTGGCGGGCAGTGCTAGGGTGTTGGCTGCTGCTGGTGGTGGTGGTTGTGAGGTGACTTGTGAAGCAGTGCGTGCTAGGCCAGTGCTGGTTGCCTGGCTGCTCTTGGCAGCTGTGAGGTGAGTGCTGCGTGAGGCCCTGGCAGGCATGTGTTAGTGTGGGAAGGTGCTGTTTGTGCTTGGGAGGTGCCTTTTGGTGTGGCCATTGGTGCCGTGGCTGGTGCTTTGAGGCCCAGGGTGTGAGAGGCCAGAGCTGGAGGCAGCATTGTGAGGTCACTTGTGCCTGTGTGCCTTGGCGGGCAGTGCTAGGGTGTTGGCTGCTGCTGGTGGTGGTGGTTGTGAGGTCACTTGTGAAGCAGTGCGTGCTAGGCCAGTGCTGGTTGCCTGGCTGCTCTTGGCAGCTGTGAGGTGAGTGCTGCGTGAGGCCCTGGCAGGCATGTGTCAGTGTGGGAAGGTGCTGTTTGTGCCTTGGGAGGTGCCTTTTAGTGTGGCCATTGGTGCTGTGGCTGGTGCCTTGTGGCCTGGGGTGTGAGAGGCCAGAGCTGGAGGCAGCATTGTGAGGTCACTTGTGCCTGTGTGCCTTGGCGGGCAGTGCTAGGGTGTTGGCTGCTGCTGGTGGTGGTGGTTGTGAGGTGACTTGTGAAGCAGTGCGTGCTAGGCCAGTGCTGGTTGCCTGGCTGCTCTTGGCAGCTGTGAGGTGAGTGCTGCGTGAGGCCCTGGCAGGCATGTGTCAGTGTGGGAAGGTGCTGTTTGTCCTTGGGAGGTGCCTTTTGGTGTGGCCATTGGTGCCGTGGCTGGTGCTTTGAGGCCCAGGGTGTGAGAGGCCAGAGCTGGTGGCAGCATTGTGAGGTCACTTGTGCCTGTGTGCCTTGGCGGGCAGTGCTAGGGTGTTGGTTGCTGCTGGTGGTGGTGGTTGTGAGGTGACTTGTGAAGCAGTGCGTGCTAGGCCAGTGCTGGTTGCCTGGCTGCTCTTGGCAGCTGTGAGGTGAGTGCTGCGTGAGGCCCTGGCAGGCATGTGTCAGTGTGGGAAGGTGCTGTTTGTCCTTGGGAGGTGCCTTTTGGTGTGGCCATTGGTGCTGTGGCTGGTGCCTTCTGGCCCAGGGTGTGCGAGGCCAGAGCTGGAGGCAGCATTGTGAGGTCACTTGTGCCTGTGTGCCTTGGCGGGCAGTGCTAGGGTGTTGGCTGCTGCTGGTGGTGGTGGTTGTGAGGTCACTTGTGAAGCAGTGCGTGCTAGGCCAGTGCTGGTTGCCTGGCTGCTCTTGGCAGCTGTGAGGTGAGTGCTGCGTGAGGCCCTGGCAGGCATGTGTCAGTGTGGGAAGGTGCTGTTTGTCCTTGGGAGGTGCCTTTTGGTGTGGCCATTGGTGCTGTGGCTGGTGCCTTGTGGCCCAGGATGTGCGAGGCCAGAGCTGGAGGCAGCATTGTGAGGTCACTTGTGCCTGTGTGCCTTGGCGGGCAGTGCTAGGGTGTTGGCTGCTGCTGGTGGTGGTGGTTGTGAGGTGACTTGTGAAGCAGTGCGTGCTAGGCCAGTGCTGGTTGCCTGGCTGCTCTTGGCAGCTGTGAGGTGAGTGCTGCGTGAGGCCCTGGCAGGCATGTGTCAGTGTGGGAAGGTGCTGTTTGTGCTTGGGAGGTGCCTTTTGGTGTGGCCATTGGTGCCGTGGCTGGTGCTTTGAGGCCCAGGGTGTGAGAGGCCAGAGCTGGAGGCAGCATTGTGAGGTCACTTGTGCCTGTGTGCCTTGGCGGGCAGTGCTAGGGTGTTGGCTGCTGCTGGTGGTGGTGGTTGTGAGGTCACTTGTGAAGCAGTGCGTGCTAGGCCAGTGCTGGTTGCCTGGCTGCTCTTGGCAGCTGTGAGGTGAGTGCTGCGTGAGGCCCTGGCAGGCATGTGTCAGTGTGGGAAGGTGCTGTTTGTGCCTTGGGAGGTGCCTTTTGGTGTGGCCATTGGTGCTGTGGCTGGTGCTTTGAGGCCCAGGGTGTGAGAGGCCAGAGCTGGAGGCAGCATTGTGAGGTCACTTGTGCCTGTGTGCCTTGGCGGGCAGTGCTAGGGTGTTGGCTGCTGCTGGTGGTGGTGGTTGTGAGGTGACTTGTGAAGCAGTGCGTGCTAGGCCAGTGCTGGTTGCCTGGCTGCTCTTGGCAGCTGTGAGGTGAGTGCTGCGTGAGGCCCTGGCAGGCATGTGTCAGTGTGGGAAGGTGCTGTTTGTGCTTGGGAGGTGCCTTTTGGTGTGGCCATTGGTGCCGTGGCTGGTGCTTTGAGGCCCAGGGTGTGAGAGGCCAGAGCTGGAGGCAGCATTGTGAGGTCACTTGTGCCTGTGTGCCTTGGCGGGCAGTGCTAGGGTGTTGGTTGCTGCTGGTGGTGGTGGTTGTGAGGTGACTTGTGAAGCAGTGCGTGCTAGGCCAGTGCTGGTTGCCTGGCTGCTCTTGGCAGCTGTGAGGTGAGTGCTGCGTGAGGCCCTGGCAGGCATGTGTCAGTGTGGGAAGGTGCTGTTTGTCCTTGGGAGGTGCCTTTTGGTGTGGCCATTGGTGCTGTGGCTGGTGCCTTGTGGCCCAGGATGTGCGAGGCCAGAGCTGGAGGCAGCATTGTGAGGTCACTTGTGCCTGTGTGCCTTGGTGGGCAGTGCTAGGGTGTTGGCTGCTGCTGCTGGTGGTGGTTGTGAGGTGACTTGTGAAGCAGTGCGTGCTAGGCCAGTGCTGGTTGCCTGGCTGCTCTTGGCAGCTGTGAGGTGAGTGCTGCGTGAGGCCCTGGCAGGCATGTGTCAGTGTGGGAAGGTGCTGTTTGTGCTTGGGAGGTGCCTTTTGGTGTGACCATTGGTGCTGTGGCTGGTGCCTTGTGGCCCAGGGTGTGAGAGGCCAGAGCTGGAGGCAGCATTGTGAGGTCACTTGTGCCTGTGTGCCTTGGCGGGCAGTGCTAGGGTGTTGGCTGCTGCTGGTGGTGGTGGTTGTGAGGTGACTTGTGAAGCAGTGCGTGCTAGGCCAGTGCTGGTTGCCTGGCTGCTCTTGGCAGCTGTGAGGTGAGTGCTGCGTGAGGCCCTGGCAGGCATGTGTTAGTGTGGGAAGGTGCTGTTTGTGCTTGGGAGGTGCCTTTTGGTGTGGCCATTGGTGCCGTGGCTGGTGCTTTGAGGCCCAGGGTGTGAGAGGCCAGAGCTGGAGGCAGCATTGTGAGGTCACTTGTGCCTGTGTGCCTTGGCGGGCAGTGCTAGGGTGTTGGCTGCTGCTGGTGGTGGTGGTTGTGAGGTCACTTGTGAAGCAGTGCGTGCTAGGCCAGTGCTGGTTGCCTGGCTGCTCTTGGCAGCTGTGAGGTGAGTGCTGCGTGAGGCCCTGGCAGGCATGTGTCAGTGTGGGAAGGTGCTGTTTGTGCCTTGGGAGGTGCCTTTTGGTGTGGCCATTGGTGCTGTGGCTGGTGCCTTGTGGCCTGGGGTGTGAGAGGCCAGAGCTGGAGGCAGCATTGTGAGGTCACTTGTGCCTGTGTGCCTTGGCGGGCAGTGCTAGGGTGTTGGCTGCTGCTGGTGGTGGTGGTTGTGAGGTGACTTGTGAAGCAGTGCGTGCTAGGCCAGTGCTGGTTGCCTGGCTGCTCTTGGCAGCTGTGAGGTGAGTGCTGCGTGAGGCCCTGGCAGGCATGTGTCAGTGTGGGAAGGTGCTGTTTGTCCTTGGGAGGTGCCTTTTGGTGTGGCCATTGGTGCCGTGGCTGGTGCTTTGAGGCCCAGGGTGTGAGAGGCCAGAGCTGGTGGCAGCATTGTGAGGTCACTTGTGCCTGTGTGCCTTGGCGGGCAGTGCTAGGGTGTTGGTTGCTGCTGGTGGTGGTGGTTGTGAGGTGACTTGTTAAGCAGTGCGTGCTAGGCCAGTGCTGGTTGCCTGGCTGCTCTTGGCAGCTGTGAGGTGAGTGCTGCGTGAGGCCCTGGCAGGCATGTGTCAGTGTGGGAAGGTGCTGTTTGTCCTTGGGAGGTGCCTTTTGGTGTGGCCATTGGTGCTGTGGCTGGTGCCTTGTGGCCCAGGGTGTGCGAGGCCAGAGCTGGAGGCAGCATTGTGAGGTCACTTGTGCCTGTGTGCCTTGGCGGGCAGTGCTAGGGTGTTGGCTGCTGCTGGTGGTGGTGGTTGTGAGGTCACTTGTGAAGCAGTGCGTGCTAGGCCAGTGCTGGTTGCCTGGCTGCTCTTGGCAGCTGTGAGGTGAGTGCTGCGTGAGGCCCTGGCAGGCATGTGTCAGTGTGGGAAGGTGCTGTTTGTCCTTGGGAGGTGCCTTTTGGTGTGGCCATTGGTGCTGTGGCTGGTGCCTTGTGGCCCAGGATGTGCGAGGCCAGAGCTGGAGGCAGCATTGTGAGGTCACTTGTGCCTGTGTGCCTTGGCGGGCAGTGCTAGGGTGTTGGCTGCTGCTGGTGGTGGTGGTTGTGAGGTGACTTGTGAAGCAGTGCGTGCTAGGCCAGTGCTGGTTGCCTGGCTGCTCTTGGCAGCTGTGAGGTGAGTGCTGCGTGAGGCCCTGGCAGGCATGTGTCAGTGTGGGAAGGTGCTGTTTGTGCTTGGGAGGTGCCTTTTGGTGTGGCCATTGGTGCCGTGGCTGGTGCTTTGAGGCCCAGGGTGTGAGAGGCCAGAGCTGGAGGCAGCATTGTGAGGTCACTTGTGCCTGTGTGCCTTGGCGGGCAGTGCTAGGGTGTTGGCTGCTGCTGGTGGTGGTGGTTGTGAGGTCACTTGTGAAGCAGTGCGTGCTAGGCCAGTGCTGGTTGCCTGGCTGCTCTTGGCAGCTGTGAGGTGAGTGCTGCGTGAGGCCCTGGCAGGCATGTGTCAGTGTGGGAAGGTGCTGTTTGTGCCTTGGGAGGTGCCTTTTGGTGTGGCCATTGGTGCTGTGGCTGGTGCCTTGTGGCCTGGGGTGTGAGAGGCCAGAGCTGGAGGCAGCATTGTGAGGTCACTTGTGCCTGTGTGCCTTGGCGGGCAGTGCTAGGGTGTTGGCTGCTGCTGGTGGTGGTGGTTGTGAGGTGACTTGTGAAGCAGTGCGTGCTAGGCCAGTGCTGGTTGCCTGGCTGCTCTTGGCAGCTGTGAGGTGAGTGCTGCGTGAGGCCCTGGCAGGCATGTGTCAGTGTGGGAAGGTGCTGTTTGTCCTTGGGAGGTGCCTTTTGGTGTGGCCATTGGTGCCGTGGCTGGTGCTTTGAGGCCCAGGGTGTGAGAGGCCAGAGCTGGTGGCAGCATTGTGAGGTCACTTGTGCCTGTGTGCCTTGGCGGGCAGTGCTAGGGTGTTGGTTGCTGCTGGTGGTGGTGGTTGTGAGGTGACTTGTTAAGCAGTGCGTGCTAGGCCAGTGCTGGTTGCCTGGCTGCTCTTGGCAGCTGTGAGGTGAGTGCTGCGTGAGGCCCTGGCAGGCATGTGTCAGTGTGGGAAGGTGCTGTTTGTCCTTGGGAGGTGCCTTTTGGTGTGGCCATTGGTGCTGTGGCTGGTGCCTTGTGGCCCAGGGTGTGCGAGGCCAGAGCTGGAGGCAGCATTGTGAGGTCACTTGTGCCTGTGTGCCTTGGCGGGCAGTGCTAGGGTGTTGGCTGCTGCTGGTGGTGGTGGTTGTGAGGTCACTTGTGAAGCAGTGCGTGCTAGGCCAGTGCTGGTTGCCTGGCTGCTCTTGGCAGCTGTGAGGTGAGTGCTGCGTGAGGCCCTGGCAGGCATGTGTCAGTGTGGGAAGGTGCTGTTTGTCCTTGGGAGGTGCCTTTTGGTGTGGCCATTGGTGCTGTGGCTGGTGCCTTGTGGCCCAGGATGTGCGAGGCCAGAGCTGGAGGCAGCATTGTGAGGTCACTTGTGCCTGTGTGCCTTGGCGGGCAGTGCTAGGGTGTTGGCTGCTGCTGGTGGTGGTGGTTGTGAGGTGACTTGTGAAGCAGTGCGTGCTAGGCCAGTGCTGGTTGCCTGGCTGCTCTTGGCAGCTGTGAGGTGAGTGCTGCGTGAGGCCCTGGCAGGCATGTGTCAGTGTGGGAAGGTGCTGTTTGTGCTTGGGAGGTGCCTTTTGGTGTGGCCATTGGTGCCGTGGCTGGTGCTTTGAGGCCCAGGGTGTGAGAGGCCAGAGCTGGAGGCAGCATTGTGAGGTCACTTGTGCCTGTGTGCCTTGGCGGGCAGTGCTAGGGTGTTGGCTGCTGCTGGTGGTGGTGGTTGTGAGGTCACTTGTGAAGCAGTGCGTGCTAGGCCAGTGCTGGTTGCCTGGCTGCTCTTGGCAGCTGTGAGGTGAGTGCTGCGTGAGGCCCTGGCAGGCATGTGTCAGTGTGGGAAGGTGCTGTTTGTGCCTTGGGAGGTGCCTTTTGGTGTGGCCATTGGTGCTGTGGCTGGTGCTTTGAGGCCCAGGGTGTGAGAGGCCAGAGCTGGAGGCAGCATTGTGAGGTCACTTGTGCCTGTGTGCCTTGGCGGGCAGTGCTAGGGTGTTGGCTGCTGCTGGTGGTGGTGGTTGTGAGGTGACTTGTGAAGCAGTGCGTGCTAGGCCAGTGCTGGTTGCCTGGCTGCTCTTGGCAGCTGTGAGGTGAGTGCTGCGTGAGGCCCTGGCAGGCATGTGTCAGTGTGGGAAGGTGCTGTTTGTGCCTTGGGAGGTGCCTTTTGGTGTGGCCATTGGTGCTGTGGCTGGTGCCTTGTGGCCTGGGGTGTGAGAGGCCAGAGCTGGAGGCAGCATTGTGAGGTCACTT
The DNA here is from genome assembly GCF_028389875.1 of Rhea pennata. Lineage (NCBI taxonomy): Eukaryota > Metazoa > Chordata > Aves > Rheiformes > Rheidae > Rhea > Rhea pennata. The sequence goes on along the minus strand of NW_026907605.1, from coordinate 136,294 downwards.
GTGCCTGTGTGCCTTGGCGGGCAGTGCTAGGGTGTTGGCTGCTGCTGGTGGTGGTGGTTGTGAGGTGACTTGTGAAGCAGTGCGTGCTAGGCCAGTGCTGGTTGCCTGGCTGCTCTTGGCAGCTGTGAGGTGAGTGCTGCGTGAGGCCCTGGCAGGCATGTGTCAGTGTGGGAAGGTGCTGTTTGTCCTTGGGAGGTGCCTTTTGGTGTGGCCATTGGTGCCGTGGCTGGTGCTTTGAGGCCCAGGGTGTGAGAGGCCAGAGCTGGTGGCAGCATTGTGAGGTCACTTGTGCCTGTGTGCCTTGGCGGGCAGTGCTAGGGTGTTGGTTGCTGCTGGTGGTGGTGGTTGTGAGGTGACTTGTTAAGCAGTGCGTGCTAGGCCAGTGCTGGTTGCCTGGCTGCTCTTGGCAGCTGTGAGGTGAGTGCTGCGTGAGGCCCTGGCAGGCATGTGTCAGTGTGGGAAGGTGCTGTTTGTCCTTGGGAGGTGCCTTTTGGTGTGGCCATTGGTGCTGTGGCTGGTGCCTTGTGGCCCAGGGTGTGCGAGGCCAGAGCTGGAGGCAGCATTGTGAGGTCACTTGTGCCTGTGTGCCTTGGCGGGCAGTGCTAGGGTGTTGGCTGCTGCTGGTGGTGGTGGTTGTGAGGTCACTTGTGAAGCAGTGCGTGCTAGGCCAGTGCTGGTTGCCTGGCTGCTCTTGGCAGCTGTGAGGTGAGTGCTGCGTGAGGCCCTGGCAGGCATGTGTCAGTGTGGGAAGGTGCTGTTTGTCCTTGGGAGGTGCCTTTTGGTGTGGCCATTGGTGCTGTGGCTGGTGCCTTGTGGCCCAGGATGTGCGAGGCCAGAGCTGGAGGCAGCATTGTGAGGTCACTTGTGCCTGTGTGCCTTGGCGGGCAGTGCTAGGGTGTTGGCTGCTGCTGGTGGTGGTGGTTGTGAGGTGACTTGTGAAGCAGTGCGTGCTAGGCCAGTGCTGGTTGCCTGGCTGCTCTTGGCAGCTGTGAGGTGAGTGCTGCGTGAGGCCCTGGCAGGCATGTGTCAGTGTGGGAAGGTGCTGTTTGTGCTTGGGAGGTGCCTTTTGGTGTGGCCATTGGTGCCGTGGCTGGTGCTTTGAGGCCCAGGGTGTGAGAGGCCAGAGCTGGAGGCAGCATTGTGAGGTCACTTGTGCCTGTGTGCCTTGGCGGGCAGTGCTAGGGTGTTGGCTGCTGCTGGTGGTGGTGGTTGTGAGGTCACTTGTGAAGCAGTGCGTGCTAGGCCAGTGCTGGTTGCCTGGCTGCTCTTGGCAGCTGTGAGGTGAGTGCTGCGTGAGGCCCTGGCAGGCATGTGTCAGTGTGGGAAGGTGCTGTTTGTGCCTTGGGAGGTGCCTTTTGGTGTGGCCATTGGTGCTGTGGCTGGTGCTTTGAGGCCCAGGGTGTGAGAGGCCAGAGCTGGAGGCAGCATTGTGAGGTCACTTGTGCCTGTGTGCCTTGGCGGGCAGTGCTAGGGTGTTGGCTGCTGCTGGTGGTGGTGGTTGTGAGGTGACTTGTGAAGCAGTGCGTGCTAGGCCAGTGCTGGTTGCCTGGCTGCTCTTGGCAGCTGTGAGGTGAGTGCTGCGTGAGGCCCTGGCAGGCATGTGTCAGTGTGGGAAGGTGCTGTTTGTGCCTTGGGAGGTGCCTTTTGGTGTGGCCATTGGTGCTGTGGCTGGTGCCTTGTGGCCTGGGGTGTGAGAGGCCAGAGCTGGAGGCAGCATTGTGAGGTCACTTGTGCCTGTGTGCCTTGGCGGGCAGTGCTAGGGTGTTGGCTGCTGCTGGTGGTGGTGGTTGTGAGGTGACTTGTGAAGCAGTGCGTGCTAGGCCAGTGCTGGTTGCCTGGCTGCTCTTGGCAGCTGTGAGGTGAGTGCTGCGTGAGGCCCTGGCAGGCATGTGTCAGTGTGGGAAGGTGCTGTTTGTCCTTGGGAGGTGCCTTTTGGTGTGGCCATTGGTGCCGTGGCTGGTGCTTTGAGGCCCAGGGTGTGAGAGGCCAGAGCTGGTGGCAGCATTGTGAGGTCACTTGTGCCTGTGTGCCTTGGCGGGCAGTGCTAGGGTGTTGGTTGCTGCTGGTGGTGGTGGTTGTGAGGTGACTTGTTAAGCAGTGCGTGCTAGGCCAGTGCTGGTTGCCTGGCTGCTCTTGGCAGCTGTGAGGTGAGTGCTGCATGAGGCCCTGGCAGGCATGTGTCAGTGTGGGAAGGTGCTGTTTGTCCTTGGGAGGTGCCTTTTGGTGTGGCCATTGGTGCTGTGGCTGGTGCCTTGTGGCCCAGGGTGTGCGAGGCCAGAGCTGGAGGCAGCATTGTGAGGTCACTTGTGCCTGTGTGCCTTGGCGGGCAGTGCTAGGGTGTTGGCTGCTGCTGGTGGTGGTGGTTGTGAGGTCACTTGTGAAGCAGTGCGTGCTAGGCCAGTGCTGGTTGCCTGGCTGCTCTTGGCAGCTGTGAGGTGAGTGCTGCGTGAGGCCCTGGCAGGCATGTGTCAGTGTGGGAAGGTGCTGTTTGTCCTTGGGAGGTGCCTTTTGGTGTGGCCATTGGTGCTGTGGCTGGTGCCTTGTGGCCCAGGATGTGCGAGGCCAGAGCTGGAGGCAGCATTGTGAGGTCACTTGTGCCTGTGTGCCTTGGTGGGCAGTGCTAGGGTGTTGGCTGCTGCTGCTGGTGGTGGTTGTGAGGTGACTTGTGAAGCAGTGCGTGCTAGGCCAGTGCTGGTTGCCTGGCTGCTCTTGGCAGCTGTGAGGTGAGTGCTGCGTGAGGCCCTGGCAGGCATGTGTCAGTGTGGGAAGGTGCTGTTTGTGCTTGGGAGGTGCCTTTTGGTGTGACCATTGGTGCTGTGGCTGGTGCCTTGTGGCCCAGGGTGTGAGAGGCCAGAGCTGGAGGCAGCATTGTGAGGTCACTTGTGCCTGTGTGCCTTGGCGGGCAGTGCTAGGGTGTTGGCTGCTGCTGGTGGTGGTGGTTGTGAGGTGACTTGTGAAGCAGTGCGTGCTAGGCCAGTGCTGGTTGCCTGGCTGCTCTTGGCAGCTGTGAGGTGAGTGCTGCGTGAGGCCCTGGCAGGCATGTGTTAGTGTGGGAAGGTGCTGTTTGTGCTTGGGAGGTGCCTTTTGGTGTGGCCATTGGTGCCGTGGCTGGTGCTTTGAGGCCCAGGGTGTGAGAGGCCAGAGCTGGAGGCAGCATTGTGAGGTCACTTGTGCCTGTGTGCCTTGGTGGGCAGTGCTAGGGTGTTGGCTGCTGCTGGTGGTGGTGGTTGTGAGGTCACTTGTGAAGCAGTGCGTGCTAGGCCAGTGCTGGTTGCCTGGCTGCTCTTGGCAGCTGTGAGGTGAGTGCTGCGTGAGGCCCTGGCAGGCATGTGTCAGTGTGGGAAGGTGCTGTTTGTGCCTTGGGAGGTGCCTTTTGGTGTGGCCATTGGTGCTGTGGCTGGTGCCTTGTGGCCTGGGGTGTGAGAGGCCAGAGCTGGAGGCAGCATTGTGAGGTCACTTGTGCCTGTGTGCCTTGGCGGGCAGTGCTAGGGTGTTGGCTGCTGCTGGTGGTGGTGGTTGTGAGGTGACTTGTGAAGCAGTGCGTGCTAGGCCAGTGCTGGTTGCCTGGCTGCTCTTGGCAGCTGTGAGGTGAGTGCTGCGTGAGGCCCTGGCAGGCATGTGTCAGTGTGGGAAGGTGCTGTTTGTCCTTGGGAGGTGCCTTTTGGTGTGGCCATTGGTGCCGTGGCTGGTGCTTTGAGGCCCAGGGTGTGAGAGGCCAGAGCTGGTGGCAGCATTGTGAGGTCACTTGTGCCTGTGTGCCTTGGCGGGCAGTGCTAGGGTGTTGGTTGCTGCTGGTGGTGGTGGTTGTGAGGTGACTTGTGAAGCAGTGCGTGCTAGGCCAGTGCTGGTTGCCTGGCTGCTCTTGGCAGCTGTGAGGTGAGTGCTGCGTGAGGCCCTGGCAGGCATGTGTCAGTGTGGGAAGGTGCTGTTTGTCCTTGGGAGGTGCCTTTTGGTGTGGCCATTGGTGCTGTGGCTGGTGCCTTGTGGCCCAGGGTGTGAGAGGCCAGAGCTGGAGGCAGCATTGTGAGGTCACTTGTGCCTGTGTGCCTTGGCGGGCAGTGCTAGGGTGTTGGCTGCTGCTGGTGGTGGTGGTTGTGAGGTCACTTGTGAAGCAGTGCGTGCTAGGCCAGTGCTGGTTGCCTGGCTGCTCTTGGCAGCTGTGAGGTGAGTGCTGCGTGAGGCCCTGGCAGGCATGTGTCAGTGTGGGAAGGTGCTGTTTGTCCTTGGGAGGTGCCTTTTGGTGTGGCCATTGGTGCTGTGGCTGGTGCCTTGTGGCCCAGGATGTGCGAGGCCAGAGCTGGAGGCAGCATTGTGAGGTCACTTGTGCCTGTGTGCCTTGGTGGGCAGTGCTAGGGTGTTGGCTGCTGCTGCTGGTGGTGGTTGTGAGGTCACTTGTGAAGCAGTGCGTGCTAGGCCAGTGCTGGTTGCCTGGCTGCTCTTGGCAGCTGTGAGGTGAGTGCTGCGTGAGGCCCTGGCAGGCATGTGTCAGTGTGGGAAGGTGCTGTTTGTGCTTGGGAGGTGCCTTTTGGTGTGGCCATTGGTGCCGTGGCTGGTGCCTTGTGGCCCAGGGTGTGAGAGGCCAGAGCTGGAGGCAGCATTGTGAGGTCACTTGTGCCTGTGTGCCTTGGTGGGCAGTGCTAGGGTGTTGGCTGCTGCTGGTGGTGGTGGTTGTGAGGTGACTTGTGAAGCAGTGCGTGCTAGACCAGTGCTGGTTGCCTGGCTGCTCTTGGCAGCTGTGAGGTGAGTGCTGCGTGAGGCCCTGGCAGGCATGTGTCAGTGTGGGAAGGTGCTGTTTGTGCCTTGGGAGGTGCCTTTTGGTGTGGCCATTGGTGCTGTGGCTGGTGCTTTGAGGCCCAGGGTGTGAGAGGCCAGAGCTGGAGGCAGCATTGTGAGGTCACTTGTGCCTGTGTGCCTTGGCGGGCAGTGCTAGGGTGTTGGCTGCTGCTGGTGGTGGTGGTTGTCAGGTGACTTGTGAAGCAGTGCGTGCTAGGCCAGTGCTGGTTGCCTGGCTGCTCTTGGCAGCTGTGAGGTGAGTGCTGCGTGAGGCCCTGGCAGGCATGTGTCAGTGTGGGAAGGTGCTGTTTGTCCTTGGGAGGTGCCTTTTGGTGTGGCCATTGGTGCTGTGGCTGGTGCCTTGTGGCCCAGGGTGTGCGAGGCCAGAGCTGGAGGCAGCATTGTGAGGTCACTTGTGCCTGTGTGCCTTGGCGGGCAGTGCTAGGGTGTTGGCTGCTGCTGGTGGTGGTGGTTGTGAGGTCACTTGTGAAGCAGTGCGTGCTAGGCCAGTGCTGGTTGCCTGGCTGCTCTTGGCAGCTGTGAGGTGAGTGCTGCGTGAGGCCCTGGCAGGCATGTGTCAGTGTGGGAAGGTGCTGTTTGTCCTTGGGAGGTGCCTTTTGGTGTGGCCATTGGTGCTGTGGCTGGTGCCTTGTGGCCCAGGATGTGCGAGGCCAGAGCTGGAGGCAGCATTGTGAGGTCACTTGTGCCTGTGTGCCTTGGTGGGCAGTGCTAGGGTGTTGGCTGCTGCTGCTGGTGGTGGTTGTGAGGTGACTTGTGAAGCAGTGCGTGCTAGGCCAGTGCTGGTTGCCTGGCTGCTCTTGGCAGCTGTGAGGTTAGTGCTGCGTGAGGCCCTGGCAGGCATGTGTCAGTGTGGGAAGGTGCTGTTTGTGCTTGGGAGGTGCCTTTTGGTGTGGCCATTGGTGCCGTGGCTGGTGCTCTGAGGCCCAGGGTGTGCGAGGCCAGAGCTGGAGGCAGCATTGTGAGGTCACTTGTGCCTGTGTGCCTTGGCGGGCAGTGCTAGGGTGTTGGCTGCTGCTGGTGGTGGTGGTTGTGAGGTCACTTGTGAAGCAGTGCGTGCTAGGCCAGTGCTGGTTGCCTGGCTGCTCTTGGCAGCTGTGAGGTGAGTGCTGCGTGAGGCCCTGGCAGGCATGTGTCAGTGTGGGAAGGTGCTGTTTGTGCCTTGGGAGGTGCCTTTTGGTGTGGCCATTGGTGCTGTGGCTGGTGCTTTGAGGCCCAGGGTGTGAGAGGCCAGAGCTGGAGGCAGCATTGTGAGGTCACTTGTGCCTGTGTGCCTTGGCGGGCAGTGCTAGGGTGTTGGCTGCTGCTGGTGGTGGTGGTTGTGAGGTGACTTGTGAAGCAGTGCGTGCTAGGCCAGTGCTGGTTGCCTGGCTGCTCTTGGCAGCTGTGAGGTGAGTGCTGCGTGAGGCCCTGGCAGGCATGTGTCAGTGTGGGAAGGTGCTGTTTGTCCTTGGGAGGTGCCTTTTGGTGTGGCCATTGGTGCCGTGGCTGGTGCTTTGAGGCCCAGGGTGTGAGAGGCCAGAGCTGGAGGCAGCATTGTGAGGTCACTTGTGCCTGTGTGCCTTGGCGGGCAGTGCTAGGGTGTTGGTTGCTGCTGGTGGTGGTGGTTGTGAGGTGACTTGTGAAGCAGTGCGTGCTAGGCCAGTGCTGGTTGCCTGGCTGCTCTTGGCAGCTGTGAGGTGAGTGCTGCGTGAGGCCCTGGCAGGCATGTGTCAGTGTGGGAAGGTGCTGTTTGTCCTTGGGAGGTGCCTTTTGGTGTGGCCATTGGTGCTGTGGCTGGTGCCTTGTGGCCCAGGATGTGCGAGGCCAGAGCTGGAGGCAGCATTGTGAGGTCACTTGTGCCTGTGTGCCTTGGCGGGCAGTGCTAGGGTGTTGGCTGCTGCTGGTGGTGGTGGTTGTGAGGTGACTTGTGAAGCAGTGCGTGCTAGGCCAGTGCTGGTTGCCTGGCTGCTCTTGGCAGCTGTGAGGTGAGTGCTGCGTGAGGCCCTGGCAGGCATGTGTCAGTGTGGGAAGGTGCTGTTTGTCCTTGGGAGGTGCCTTTTGGTGTGGCCATTGGTGCCGTGGCTGGTGCTTTGAGGCCCAGGGTGTGAGAGGCCAGAGCTGGAGGCAGCATTGTGAGGTCACTTGTGCCTGTGTGCCTTGGCGGGCAGTGCTAGGGTGTTGGTTGCTGCTGGTGGTGGTGGTTGTGAGGTGACTTGTGAAGCAGTGCGTGCTAGGCCAGTGCTGGTTGCCTGGCTGCTCTTGGCAGCTGTGAGGTGAGTGCTGCGTGAGGCCCTGGCAGGCATGTGTCAGTGTGGGAAGGTGCTGTTTGTCCTTGGGAGGTGCCTTTTGGTGTGGCCATTGGTGCTGTGGCTGGTGCCTTGTGGCCCAGGATGTGCGAGGCCAGAGCTGGAGGCAGCATTGTGAGGTCACTTGTGCCTGTGTGCCTTGGTGGGCAGTGCTAGGGTGTTGGCTGCTGCTGCTGGTGGTGGTTGTGAGGTGACTTGTGAAGCAGTGCGTGCTAGGCCAGTGCTGGTTGCCTGGCTGCTCTTGGCAGCTGTGAGGTGAGTGCTGCGTGAGGCCCTGGCAGGCATGTGTCAGTGTGGGAAGGTGCTGTTTGTGCTTGGGAGGTGCCTTTTGGTGTGACCATTGGTGCTGTGGCTGGTGCCTTGTGGCCCAGGGTGTGAGAGGCCAGAGCTGGAGGCAGCATTGTGAGGTCACTTGTGCCTGTGTGCCTTGGCGGGCAGTGCTAGGGTGTTGGCTGCTGCTGGTGGTGGTGGTTGTGAGGTGACTTGTGAAGCAGTGCGTGCTAGGCCAGTGCTGGTTGCCTGGCTGCTCTTGGCAGCTGTGAGGTGAGTGCTGCGTGAGGCCCTGGCAGGCATGTGTCAGTGTGGGAAGGTGCTGTTTGTGCTTGGGAGGTGCCTTTTGGTGTGGCCATTGGTGCCGTGGCTGGTGCTTTGAGGCCCAGGGTGTGAGAGGCCAGAGCTGGAGGCAGCATTGTGAGGTCACTTGTGCCTGTGTGCCTTGGCGGGCAGTGCTAGGGTGTTGGCTGCTGCTGGTGGTGGTGGTTGTGAGGTCACTTGTGAAGCAGTGCGTGCTAGGCCAGTGCTGGTTGCCTGGCTGCTCTTGGCAGCTGTGAGGTGAGTGCTGCGTGAGGCCCTGGCAGGCATGTGTCAGTGTGGGAAGGTGCTGTTTGTGCCTTGGGAGGTGCCTTTTGGTGTGGCCATTGGTGCTGTGGCTGGTGCTTTGAGGCCCAGGGTGTGAGAGGCCAGAGCTGGAGGCAGCATTGTGAGGTCACTTGTGCCTGTGTGCCTTGGTGGGCAGTGCTAGGGTGTTGGCTGCTGCTGGTGGTGGTGGTTGTGAGGTGACTTGTGAAGCAGTGCGTGCTAGGCCAGTGCTGGTTGCCTGGCTGCTCTTGGCAGCTGTGAGGTGAGTGCTGCATGAGGCCGTCGCAGGCATGTGTCAGTGTGGGAAGGTGCTGTTTGTCCTTGGGAGGTGCCTTTTGGTGTGGCCATTGGTGCTGTGGCTGGTGCCTTTTGGCCCAGGGTGTGAGAGGCCAGAGCTGGAGGCAGCATTGTGAGGTCACTTGTGCCTGTGTGCCTTGGCGGGCAGTGCTAGGGTGTTGGCTGCTGCTGGTGGTGGTGGTTGTGAGGTGACTTGTGAAGCAGTGCGTGCTAGGCCAGTGCTGGTTGCCTGGCTGCTCTTGGCAGCTGTGAGGTGAGTGCTGCGTGAGGCCCTGGCAGGCATGTGTCAGTGTGGGAAGGTGCTGTTTGTCCTTGGGAGGTGCCTTTTGGTGTGGCCATTGGTGCTGTGGCTGGTGCCTTGTGTCCCAGGGTGTGCGAGGCCAGAGCTGGAGGCAGCATTGTGTGGTCACTTGTGCCTGTGTGCCTTGGCGGGCAGTGCTAGGGTGTTGGCTGCTGCTGGTGGTGGTGGTTGTGAGGTGACTGGTGAAGCAGTGCGTGCTAGGCCAGTGCTGGTTGCCTGGCTGCTCTTGGCAGCTGTGAGGTGAGTGCTGCGTGAGGCCCTGGCAGGCATGTGTCAGTGTGGGAAGGTGCTGTTTGTGCTTGGGAGGTGCCTTTTGGTGTGGCCATTGGTGCTGTGGCTGGTGCTTTGTGGCCCAGGGTGTGAGAGGCCAGAGCTGGAGGCAGCATTGTGAGGTCACTTGTGCCTGTGTGCCTTGGCGGGCAGTGCTAGGGTGTTGGCTGCTGCTGGTGGTGGTGGTTGTGAGGTGACTTGTGAAGCAGTGCGTGCTAGGCCAGTGCTGGTTGCCTGGCTGCTCTTGGCAGCTGTGAGGTGAGTGCTGTGTGAGGCTGTCGCAGGCATGTGTCAGTGTGGGAAGGTGCTGTTTGTCCTTGGGAGGTGCCTTTTGGTGTGGCCATTGGTGCTGTGGCTGGTGCCTTTTGTCCCAGGGTGTGCGAGGCCAGAGCTGGAGGCAGCATTGTGTGGTCACTTGTGCCTGTGTGCCTTGGCGGGCAGTGCTAGGGTGTTGGCTGCTGCTGGTGGTGGTGGTTGTGAGGTGACTGGTGAAGCAGTGCGTGCTAGGCCAGTGCTGGTTGCCTGGCTGCTCTTGGCAGCTGTGAGGTGAGTGCTGCGTGAGGCCCTGGCAGGCATGTGTCAGTGTGGGAAGGTGCTGTTTGTCCTTGGGAGGTGCCTTTTGGTGTGGCCATTGGTGCTGTGGCTGGTGCCTTGTGTCCCAGAGTGTGCGAGGCCAGAGCTGGAGGCAGCATTGTGAGGTCACTTGTGCCTGTGTGCCTTGGCGGGCAGTGCTAGGGTGTTGGCTGCTGCTGGTGGTGGTGGTTGTGAGGTGACTTGTGAAGCAGTGCGTGCTAGGCCAGTGCTGGTTGCCTGGCTGCTCTTGGCAGCTGTGAGGTGAGTGCTGCGTGAGGCTGTCGCAGGCATGTGTCAGTGTGGGAAGGTGCTGTTTGTCCTTGGGAGGTGCTTTTTGGTGTGGCCATTGGTGCTGTGGCTGGTGCCTTGTGTCCCAGGGTGTGCGAGGCCAGAGCTGGAGGCAGCATTGTGAGGTCACTTGTGCCTGTGTGCCTTGGCGGGCAGTGCTAGGGTGTTGGCTGCTGCTGGTGGTGGTGGTTGTGAGGTCACTTGTGAAGCAGTGCGTGCTAGGCCAGTGCTGGTTGCCTGGCTGCTCTTGGCAGCTGTGAGGTGAGTGCTGCGTGAGGCCCTGGCAGGCATGTGTCAGTGTGGGAAGGTGCTGTTTGTCCTTGGGAGGTGCCTTTTGGTGTGGCCATTGGTGCTGTGGCTGGTGCCTTGTGTCCCAGAGTGTGCGAGGCCAGAGCTGGAGGCAGCATTGTGAGGTCACTTGTGCCTGTGTGCCTTGGCGGGCAGTGCTAGGGTGTTGGCTGCTGCTGCTGGTGGTGGTTGTGAGGTGACTTGTGAAGCAGTGCGTGCTAGGCCAGTGCTGGTTGCCTGGCTGCTCTTGGCAGCTGTGAGGTGAGTGCTGCGTGAGGCCCTGGCAGGCACGTGTCAGTGTGGGAAGGTGCTGTTTGTGCTTGGGAGGTGCCTTTTGGTGTGGCCATTGGTGCTGTGGCTGGTGCCTTGTGGCCCAGGGTGTGCGAATCCAGAGCTGGAGGCAGCATTGTGAGGTCACTTGTGCCTGTGTGCCTTGGCGGGCAGTGCTAGGGTGTTGGCTGCTGCTGGTGTTGGTGGTTGTGAGGTCACTTGTGAAGCAGTGCGTACTAGGCCAGTGCTGGTTGCCTGGCTGCTCTTGGCAGCTGTGAGGTGAGTGCTGTGTGAGGCTGTCGCAGGCATGTGTCAGTGTGGGAAGGTGCTGTTTGTCCTTGGGAGTTGCCTTTTGGTGTGGCCATTGGTGCTGTGGCTGGTGCCTTGTGTCCCAGGGTGTGCGAGGCCAGAGCTGGAGGCAGCATTGTGTGGTCACTTGTGCCTGTGTGCCTTGGCGGGCAGTGCTAGGGTGTTGGCTGCTGCTGGTGGTGGTGGTTGTGAGGTGACTGGTGAAGCAGTGCGTGCTAGGCCAGTGCTGGTTGCCTGGCTGCTCTTGGCAGCTGTGAGGTGAGTGCTGCGTGAGGCCCTGGCAGGCATGTGTCAGTGTGGGAAGGTGCTGTTTGTCCTTGGGAGGTGCCTTTTGGTGTGGCCATTGGTGCTGTGGCTGGTGCTTTGAGGCCCAGGGTGTGAGAGGCCAGAGCTGGAGGCAGCATTGTGAGGTCACTTGTGCCTGTGTGCCTTGGCGGGCAGTGCTCGGGTGTTGGCTGCTGCTGGTGGTGGTGGTTGTGAGGTCACTTGTGAAGCAGTGCATGCTAGGCCAGTGCTGGTTGCCTGGCTGCTCTTGGCAGCTGTGAGGTGAGTGCTGCGTGAGGCCATCGCAGGCATGTGTCAGTGTGGGAAGGTGCTGTTTGTGCTTGGGAGGTGCCTTTTGGTGTGGCCATTGGTGCCGTGGCTGGTGCCTTGTGGCCCAGAGTGTGCGAGGCCAGAGCTGGAGGCAGCATTGTGAGGTGACTTGTGCCTGTGTGCCTTGGCGGGCAGTGCTAGGGTGTTGGCTGCTGCTGGTGGTGATGGTTGTGAGGTCACTTGTGAAGCAGTACATGCAAGGCCAGTGCTGGTTGCCTGGCTGCTCTTGGCAGCTTTGAGGTGAGTGCTGCGTGAGGCCGTCGCAGGCATGTGTCAGTGTGGGAAGGTGCTGTTTGTCCTTGGGAGGTGCCTTTTGGTGTGGCCATTGGTGCTGTGGCTGGTGCCTTTTGGCCCAGGGTGTGAGAGGCCAGAGCTGGAGGCAGCATTGTGAGGTCACTTGTGCCTGTGTGCCTTGGCGGGCAGTGCTAGGGTGTTGGCTGCTGGTGGTGGTGGTGGTTGTGAGGTCACTTGTGAAGCAGTGCGTGCTAGGCCAGTGCTGGTTGCCTGGCTGCTCTTGGCAGCTGTGAGGTGAGTGCTGTGTGAGGCTGTCGCAGGCATGTGTCAGTGTGGGAAGGTGCTGTTTGTCCTTGGGAGGTGCCTTTTGGTGTGGCCATTGGTGCTGTGGCTGGTGCCTTGTGGCCCAGGGTGTGCGAGGCCAGAGCTGGAGGCAGCATTGTGTGGTCACTTGTGCCTGTGTGCCTTGGCGGGCAGTGCTAGGGTGTTGGCTGCTGCTGGTGTTGGTGGTTGTGAGGTGACTGGTGAAGCAGTGCGTGCTAGGCCAGTGCTGGTTGCCTGGCTGCTCTTGGCAGCTGTGAGGTGAGTGCTGCGTGAGGCCCTGGCAGGCATGTGTCAGTGTGGGAAGGTGCTGTTTGTGCTTGGGAGGTGCCTTTTGGTGTGGCCATTGGTGCTGTGGCTGGTGCTTTGTGGCCCAGGGTGTGAGAGGCCAGAGCTGGAGGCAGCATTGTGAGGTCACTTGTGCCTGTGTGCCTTGGCGGGCAGTGCTAGGGTGTTGGCTGCTGCTGGTGTTGGTGGTTGTGAGGTGACTTGTGAAGCAGTGCGTGCTAGGCCAGTGCTGGTTGCCTGGCTGCTCTTGGCAGCTGTGAGGTGAGTGCTGCGTGAGGCCCTGGCAGGCATGTGTCAGTGTGGGAAGGTGCTGTTTGTGCTTGGGAGGTGCCTTTTGGTGTGGCCATTGGTGCTGTGGCTGGTGCCTTGTGTCCAGGGTGTGCGAGGCCAGAGCTGGAGGCAGCATTGTGAGGTCACTTGTGCCTGTGTGCCTTGGCGGGCAGTGCTAGGGTGTTGGCTGCTGCTGGTGGTGGTGGTTGTGAGGTCACTTGTGAAGCAGTGCGTGCTAGGCCAGTGCTGGTTGCTTGGCTGCTCTTGGCAGCTGTGAGGTGAGTGCTGTGTGAGGCTGTCGCAGGCATGTGTCAGTGTGGGAAGGTGCTGTTTGTCCTTGGGAGGTGCCTTTTGGTGTGGCCATTGGTGCTGTGGCTGGTGCCTTGTGTCCCAGGGTGTGCGAGGCCAGAGCTGGAGGCAGCATTGTGAGGTCACTTGTGCCTGTGTGCCTTGGCGGGCAGTGCTAGGGTGTTGGCTGCTGCTGGTGGTGGTGGTTGTGAGGTCACTTGTGAAGCAGTGCGTGCTAGGCCAGTGCTGGTTGCCTGGCTGCTCTTGGCAGCTGTGAGGTGAGTGCTGCGTGAGGCCCTGGCAGGCATGTGTCAGTGTGGGAAGGTGCTGTTTGTCCTTGGGAGGTGCCTTTTGGTGTGGCCATTGGTGCTGTGGCTGGTGCCTTGTGTCCCAGAGTGTGCGAATCCAGAGCTGGAGGCAGCATTGTGAGGTCACTTGTGCCTGTGTGCCTTGGCGGGCAGTGCTAGGGTGTTGGCTGCTGCTGCTGGTGGTGGTTGTGAGGTGACTTGTGAAGCAGTGCGTGCTAGGCCAGTGCTGGTTGCCTGGCTGCTCTTGGCAGCTGTGAGGTGAGTGCTGCGTGAGGCCCTGGCAGGCACGTGTCAGTGTGGGAAGGTGCTGTTTGTCCTTGGGAGGTGCCTTTTGGTGTGGCCATTGGTGCTGTGGCTGGTGCCTTGTGGCCCAGGGTGTGCGAATCCAGAGCTGGAGGCAGCATTGTGAGGTCACTTGTGCCTGTGTGCCTTGGCGGGCAGTGCTAGGGTGTTGGCTGCTGCTGGTGTTGGTGGTTGTGAGGTCACTTGTGAAGCAATGCGTACTAGGCCAGTGCTGGTTGCCTGGCTGCTCTTGGCAGCTGTGAGGTGAGTGCTGTGTGAGGCTGTCGCAGGCATGTGTCAGTGTGGGAAGGTGCTGTTTGTCCTTGGGAGGTGCCTTTTGGTGTGGCCATTGGTGCTGTGGCTGGTGCCTTGTGTCCCAGGGTGTGCGAGGCCAGAGCTGGAGGCAGCATTGTGTGGTCACTTGTGCCTGTGTGCCTTGGCGGGCAGTGCTAGGGTGTTGGCTGCTGCTGGTGGTGGTGGTTGTGAGGTGACTGGTGAAGCAGTGCGTGCTAGGCCAGTGCTGGTTGCCTGGCTGCTCTTGGCAGCTGTGAGGCGAGTGCTGCGTGAGGCCCTGGCAGGCATGTGTCAGTGTGGGAAGGTGCTCTTTGTCCTTGGGAGGTGCCTTTTGGTGTGGCCATTGGTGCTGTGGCTGGTGCTTTGAGGCCCAGGGTGTGAGAGGCCAGAGCTGGAGGCAGCATTGTGAGGTCACTTGTGCCTGTGTGCCTTGGCGGGCAGTGCTCGGGTGTTGGCTGCTGCTGGTGGTGGTGGTTGTGAGGTCACTTGTGAAGCAGTGCATGCTAGGCCAGTGCTGGTTGCCTGGCTGCTCTTGGCAGCTGTGAGGTGAGTGCTGCGTGAGGCCGTCGCAGGCATGTGTCAGTGTGGGAAGGTGCTGTTTGTCCTTGGGAGGTGCCTTTTGGTGTGGCCATTGGTGCCGTGGCTGGTGCCTTGTGGCCCAGAGTGTGCGAGGCCAGAGCTGGAGGCAGCATTGTGAGGTCACTTGTGCCTGTGTGCCTTGGCGGGAAGTGCTAGGGTGTTTGCTGCTGCTGGTGGTGATGGTTGTGAGGTCACTTGTGAAGCAGTACATGCTAGGCCAGTGCTGGTTGCCTGGCTGCTCTTGGCAGCTTTGAGGTGAGTGCTGCGTGAGGCCGTCGCAGGCATGTGTCAGTGTGGGAAGGTGCTGTTTGTGCTTGGGAGGTGCCTTTTGGTGTGGCCATTGGTGCTGTGGCTGGTGCCTTTTGGCCCAGGGTGTGAGAGGCCAGAGCTGGAGGCAGCATTGTGAGGTCACTTGTGCCTGTGTGCCTTGGCGGGCAGTGCTAGGGTGTTGGCTGCTGCTGGTGGTGGTGGTTGTGAGGTCACTTGTGAAGCAGTGCGTGCTAGGCCAGTGCTGGTTGCCTGGCTGCTCTTGGCAGCTGTGAGGTGAGTGCTGTGTGAGGCTGTCGCAGGCATGTGTCAGTGTGGGAAGGTGCTGTTTGTCCTTGGGAGGTGCCTTTTGGTGTGGCCATTGGTGCTGTGGCTGGTGCCTTGTGTCCCAGGGTGTGCGAGGCCAGAGCTGGAGGCAGCATTGTGTGGTCACTTGTGCCTGTGTGCCTTGGCGGGCAGTGCTAGGGTGTTGGCTGCTGCTGGTGGTGGTGGTTGTGAGGTCACTTGTGAAGCAGTGCGTGCTAGGCCAGTGCTGGTTGCCTGGCTGCTCTTGGCAGCTGTGAGGTGAGTGCTGCGTGAGGCCCTGGCAGGCATGTGTCAGTGTGGGAAGGTGCTGTTTGTCCTTGGGAGGTGCCTTTTGGTGTGGCCATTGGTGCTGTGGCTGGTGCTTTGAGGCACAGGGTGTGAGAGGCCAGAGCTGGAGGCAGCATTGTGAGGTCACTTGTGCCTGTGTGCCTTGGCGGGCAGTGCTCGGGTGTTGGCTTCTGCTGCTGGTGGTGGTTGTGAGGTCACTTGTGAAGCAGTGCATGCTAGGCCAGTGCTGGTTGCCTGGCTGCTCTTGGCAGCTGTGAGGTGAGTGCTGCGTGAGGCCGTCGCAGGCATGTGTCAGTGTGGGAAGGTGCTGTTTGTCCTTGGGAGGTGCCTTTTGGTGTGGCCATTGGTGCCGTGGCTGGTGCCTTGTGGCCCAGAGTGTGCGAGGCCAGAGCTGGAGGCAGCATTGTGAGGTGACTTGTGCCTGTGTGCCTTGGCGGGCAGTGCTAGGGTGTTTGCTGCTGCTGGTGGTGATGGTTGTGAGGTCACTTGTGAAGCAGTACATGCTAGGCCAGTGCTGGTTGCCTGGCTGCTCTTGGCAGCTTTGAGGTGAGTGCTGCGTGAGGCCGTCGCAGGCATGTGTCAGTGTGGGAAGGTGCTGTTTGTCCTTGGGAGGTGCCTTTTGGTGTGGCCATTGGTGCTGTGGCTGGTGCCTTTTGGCCCAGGGTGTGAGAGGCCAGAGCTGGTGGCAGCATTGTGAGGTCACTTGTGCCTGTGTGCCTTGGCGGGCAGTGCTAGGGTGTTGGCTGCTGCTGGTGGTGGTGGTTGTGAGGTCACTTGTGAAGCAGTGCGTGCTAGGCCAGTGCTGGTTGCCTGGCTGCTCTTGGCAGCTGTGAGGTGAGTGCTGTGTGAGGCTGTCGCAGGCATGTGTCAGTGTGGGAAGGTGCTGTTTGTCCTTGGGAGGTGCCTTTTGGTGTGGCCATTGGTGCTGTGGCTGGTGCCTTGTGTCCCAGGGTGTGCGAGGCCAGAGCTGGAGGCAGCATTGTGTGGTCACTTGTGCCTGTGTGCCTTGGCGGGCAGTGCTAGGGTGTTGGCTGCTGCTGGTGGTGGTGGTTGTGAGGTGACTGGTGAAGCAGTGCGTGCTAGGCCAGTGCTGGTTGCCTGGCTGCTCTTGGCAGCTGTGAGGTGAGTGCTGCGTGAGGCCCTGGCAGGCATGTGTCAGTGTGGGAAGGTGCTGTTTGTGCTTGGGAGGTGCCTTTTGGTGTGGCCATTGGTGCTGTGGCTGGTGCTTTGTGGTCCAGGGTGTGAGAGGCCAGAGCTGGAGGCAGCATTGTGAGGTCACTTGTGCCTGTGTGCCTTGGCGGGCAGTGCTCGGGTGTTGGCTGCTGCTGGTGGTGGTGGTTGTGAGGTCACTTGTGAAGCAGTGCGTGCTAGGCCAGTGCTGGTTGCCTGGCTGCTCTTGGCAGCTGTGAGGTGAGTGCTGCGTGAGGCCCTGGCAGGCATGTGTCAGTGTGGGAAGGTGCTGTTTGTCCTTGGGAGGTGCTTTTTGGTGTGGCCATTGGTGCTGTGGCTGGTGCCTTGTGTCGCAGGGTGTGCGAGGCCAGAGCTGGAGGCAGCATTGTGAGGTCACTTGTGCCTGTGTGCCTTGGCGGGCAGTGCTAGGGTGTTGGCTGCTGCTGGTGGTGGTGGTTGTGAGGTCACTTGTGAAGCAGTGCGTGCTAGGCCAGTGCTGGTTGCCTGGCTGCTCTTGGCAGCTGTGAGGTGAGTGCTGTGTGAGGCTGTCGCAGGCATGTGTCAGTGTGGGAAGGTGCTGTTTGTCCTTGGGAGGTGCCTTTTGGTGTGGCCATTGGTGCTGTGGCTGGTGCCTTGTGTCCCAGGGTGTGCGAGGCCAGAGCTGGAGGCAGCATTGTGTGGTCACTTGTGCCTGTGTGCCTTGGCGGGCAGTGCTAGGGTGTTGGCTGCTGCTGGTGGTGGTGGTTGTGAGGTGACTGGTGAAGCAGTGCGTGCTAGGCCAGTGCTGGTTGCCTGGCTGCTCTTGGCAGCTGTGAGGCGAGTGCTGCGTGAGGCCCTGGCAGGCATGTGTCAGTGTGGGAAGGTGCTCTTTGTCCTTGGGAGGTGCCTTTTGGTGTGGCCATTGGTGCTGTGGCTGGTGCTTTGAGGCCCAGGGTGTGAGAGGCCAGAGCTGGAGGCAGCATTGTGAGGTCACTTGTGCCTGTGTGCCTTGGCGGGCAGTGCTCGGGTGTTGGCTGCTGCTGGTGGTGGTGGTTGTGAGGTCACTTGTGAAGCAGTGCATGCTAGGCCAGTGCTGGTTGCCTGGCTGCTCTTGGCAGCTGTGAGGTGAGTGCTGCGTGAGGCCGTCGCAGGCATGTGTCAGTGTGGGAAGGTGCTGTTTGTCCTTGGGAGGTGCCTTTTGGTGTGGCCATTGGTGCCGTGGCTGGTGCCTTGTGGCCCAGAGTGTGCGAGGCCAGAGCTGGAGGCAGCATTGTGAGGTCACTTGTGCCTGTGTGCCTTGGCGGGAAGTGCTAGGGTGTTTGCTGCTGCTGGTGGTGATGGTTGTGAGGTCACTTGTGAAGCAGTACATGCTAGGCCAGTGCTGGTTGCCTGGCTGCTCTTGGCAGCTTTGAGGTGAGTGCTGCGTGAGGCCGTCGCAGGCATGTGTCAGTGTGGGAAGGTGCTGTTTGTCCTTGGGAGGTGCCTTTTGGTGTGGCCATTGGTGCTGTGGCTGGTGCCTTTTGGCCCAGGGTGTGAGAGGCCAGAGCTGGAGGCAGCATTGTGAGGTCACTTGTGCCTGTGTGCCTTGGCAGGCAGTGCTAGGGTGTTGGCTGCTGCTGGTGGTGGTGGTTGTGAGGTCACTTGTGAAGCAGTGCGTGCTAGGCCAGTGCTGGTTGCCTGGCTGCTCTTGGCAGCTGTGAGGTGAGTGCTGTGTGAGGCTGTCGCAGGCATGTGTCAGTGTGGGAAGGTGCTGTTTGTCCTTGGGAGGTGCCTTTTGGTGTGGCCATTGGTGCTGTGGCTGGTGCCTTGTGTCCCAGGGTGTGCGAGGCCAGAGCTGGAGGCAGCATTGTGTGGTCACTTGTGCCTGTGTGCCTTGGCGGGCAGTGCTAGGGTGTTGGCTGCTGCTGGTGGTGGTGGTTGTGAGGTGACTGGTGAAGCAGTGCGTGCTAGGCCAGTGCTGGTTGCCTGGCTGCTCTTGGCAGCTGTGAGGCGAGTGCTGCGTGAGGCCCTGGCAGGCATGTGTCAGTGTGGGAAGGTGCTCTTTGTCCTTGGGAGGTGCCTTTTGGTGTGGCCATTGGTGCTGTGGCTGGTGCTTTGAGGCCCAGGGTGTGAGAGGCCAGAGCTGGAGGCAGCATTGTGAGGTCACTTGTGCCTGTGTGCCTTGGCGGGCAGTGCTCGGGTGTTGGCTGCTGCTGGTGGTGGTGGTTGTGAGGTCACTTGTGAAGCAGTGCATGCTAGGCCAGTGCTGGTTGCCTGGCTGCTCTTGGCAGCTTTGAGGTGAGTGCTGCGTGAGGCCCTGGCAGGCATGTGTCAGTGTGGGAAGGTGCTGTTTGTGCTTGGGAGGTGCCTTTTGGTGTGGCCATTGGTGCCGTGGCTGGTGCCTTGTGGCCCAGAGTGTGCGAGGCCAGAGCTGGAGGCAGCATTGTGAGGTCACTTGTGCCTGTGTGCCTTGGCGGGAAGTGCTAGGGTGTTTGCTGCTGCTGGTGGTGATGGTTGTGAGGTCACTTGTGAAGCAGTACATGCTAGGCCAGTGCTGGTTGCCTGGCTGCTCTTGGCAGCTTTGAGGTGAGTGCTGCGTGAGGCCGTCGCAGGCACATGTCAGTGTGGGAAGGTGCTGTTTGTCCTTGGGAGGTGCCTTTTGGTGTGGCCATTGGTGCTGTGGCTGGTGCCTTTTGGCCCAGGGTGTGAGAGGCCAGAGCTGGAGGCAGCATTGTGAGGTCACTTGTGCCTGTGTGCCTTGGCGGGCAGTGCTAGGGTGTTGGCTGCTGCTGGTGGTGGTGGTTGTGAGGTCACTTGTGAAGCAGTGCGTGCTAGGCCAGTGCTGGTTGCCTGGCTGCTCTTGGCAGCTGTGAGGTGAGTGCTGTGTGAGGCTGTCGCAGGCATGTGTCAGTGTGGGAAGGTGCTGTTTGTCCTTGGGAGGTGCCTTTTGGTGTGGCCATTGGTGCTGTGGCTGGTGCCTTGTGTCCCAGGGTGTGCGAGGCCAGAGCTGGAGGCAGCATTGTGTGGTCACTTGTGCCTGTGTGCCTTGGCGGGCAGTGCTAGGGTGTTGGCTGCTGCTGGTGGTGGTGGTTGTGAGGTCACTTGTGAAGCAGTGCGTGCTAGGCCAGTGCTGGTTGCCTGGCTGCTCTTGGCAGCTGTGAGGTGAGTGCTGCGTGAGGCCCTGGCAGGCATGTGTCAGTGTGGGAAGGTGCTGTTTGTCCTTGGGAGGTGCCTTTTGGTGTGGCCATTGGTGCTGTGGCTGGTGCTTTGAGGCACAGGGTGTGAGAGGCCAGAGCTGGAGGCAGCATTGTGAGGTCACTTGTGCCTGTGTGCCTTGGCGGGCAGTGCTCGGGTGTTGGCTTCTGCTGCTGGTGGTGGTTGTGAGGTCACTTGTGAAGCAGTGCATGCTAGGCCAGTGCTGGTTGCCTGGCTGCTCTTGGCAGCTGTGAGGTGAGTGCTGCGTGAGGCCGTCGCAGGCATGTGTCAGTGTGGGAAGGTGCTGTTTGTCCTTGGGAGGTGCCTTTTGGTGTGGCCATTGGTGCCGTGGCTGGTGCCTTGTGGCCCAGGGTGTGCGAGGCCAGAGCTGGAGGCAGCATTGTGAGGTGACTTGTGCCTGTGTGCCTTGGCGGGCAGTGCTAGGGTGTTTGCTGCTGCTGGTGGTGATGGTTGTGAGGTCACTTGTGAAGCAGTACATGCTAGGCCAGTGCTGGTTGCCTGGCTGCTCTTGGCAGCTGTGAGGTGAGTGCTGCGTGAGGCCGTCGCAGGCATGTGTCAGTGTGGGAAGGTGCTGTTTGTCCTTGGGAGGTGCCTTTTGGTGTGGCCATTGGTGCTGTGGCTGGTGCCTTTTGGCCCAGGGTGTATGAGGCCAGAGCTGGAGGCAGCATTGTGAGGTCACTTGTGCCTGTGTGCCTTGGCGGGCAGTGCTAGGGTGTTGGCTGCTGCTGGTGGTGGTGGTTGTGAGGTCACTTGTGAAGCAGTGCGTGCTAGGCCAGTGCTGGTTGCCTGGCTGCTCTTGGCAGCTGTGAGGTGAGTGCTGTGTGAGGCTGTCGCAGGCATGTGTCAGTGTGGGAAGGTGCTGTTTGTCCTTGGGAGGTGCCTTTTGGTGTGGCCATTGGTGCTGTGGCTGGTGCCTTGTGTCCCAGGGTGTGCGAGGCCAGAGCTGGAGGCAGCATTGTGTGGTCACTTGTGCCTGTGTGCCTTGGCGGGCAGTGCTAGGGTGTTGGCTGCTGCTGGTGGTGGTGGTTGTGAGGTGACTGGTGAAGCAGTGCGTGCTAGGCCAGTGCTGGTTGCCTGGCTGCTCTTGGCAGCTGTGAGGTGAGTGCTGCGTGAGGCCCTGGCAGGCATGTGTCAGTGTGGGAAGGTGCTGTTTGTGCTTGGGAGGTGCCTTTTGGTGTGGCCATTGGTGCTGTGGCTGGTGCTTTGTGGCCCAGGGTGTGAGAGGCCAGAGCTGGAGGCAGCATTGTGAGGTCACTTGTGCCTGTGTGCCTTGGCGGGCAGTGCTCGGGTGTTGGCTGCTGCTGGTGGTGGTGGTTGTGAGGTCACTTGTGAAGCAGTGCGTGCTAGGCCAGTGCTGGTTGCCTGGCTGCTCTTGGCAGCTGTGAGGTGAGTGCTGCGTGAGGCCCTGGCAGGCATGTGTCAGTGTGGGAAGGTGCTGTTTGTCCTTGGGAGGTGCTTTTTGGTGTGGCCATTGGTGCTGTGGCTGGTGCCTTGTGTCGCAGGGTGTGCGAGGCCAGAGCTGGAGGCAGCATTGTGAGGTCACTTGTGCCTGTGTGCCTTGGCGGGCAGTGCTAGGGTGTTGGCTGCTGCTAGTGGTGGTGGTTGTGAGGTCACTTGTGAAGCAGTGCGTGCTAGGCCAGTGCTGGTTGCCTGGCTGCTCTTGGCAGCTGTGAGGTGAGTGCTGTGTGAGGCTGTCGCAGGCATGTGTCAGTGTGGGAAGGTGCTGTTTGTCCTTGGGAGGTGCCTTTTGGTGTGGCCATTGGTGCTGTGGCTGGTGCCTTGTGTCCCAGGGTGTGCGAGGCCAGAGCTGGAGGCAGCATTGTGTGGTCACTTGTGCCTGTGTGCCTTGGCGGGCAGTGCTAGGGTGTTGGCTGCTGCTGGTGGTGGTGGTTGTGAGGTGACTGGTGAAGCAGTGCGTGCTAGGCCAGTGCTGGTTGCCTGGCTGCTCTTGGCAGCTGTGAGGTGAGTGCTGCGTGAGGCCCTGGCAGGCATGTGTCAGTGTGGGAAGGTGCTGTTTGTCCTTGGGAGGTGCCTTTTGGTGTGGCCATTGGTGCTGTGGCTGGTGCCTTGTGTCCCAGGGTGTGCGAGGCCAGAGCTGGAGGCAGCATTGTGTGGTCACTTGTGCCTGTGTGCCTTGGCCGGCAGTGCTAGGGTGTTGGCTGCTGCTGGTGGTGGTGGTTGTGAGGTGACTGGTGAAGCAGTGCGTGCTAGGCCAGTGCTGGTTGCCTGGCTGCTCTTGGCAGCTGTGAGGTGAGTGCTGCGTGAGGCCCTGGCAGGCATGTGTCAGTGTGGGAAGGTGCTGTTTGTGCTTGGGAGGTGCCTTTTGGTGTGGCCATTGGTGCTGTTGCTGGTGCTTTGTGGCCCAGGGTGTGAGAGGCCAGAGCTGGAGGCAGCATTGTGAGGTCACTTGTGCCTGTGTGCCTTGGCGGGCAGTGCTAGGGTGTTGGCTGCTGCTGGTGGTGGTGGTTGTGAGGTGACTTGTGAAGCAGTGCGTGCTAGGCCAGTGCTGGTTGCCTGGCTGCTCTTGGCAGCTGTGAGGTGAGTGCTGCGTGAGGCCCTGGCAGGCATGTGTCAGTGTGGGAAGGTGCTGTTTGTCCTTGGGAGGTGCCTTTTGGTGTGGCCATTGGTGCTGTGGCTGGTGCCTTGTGTCCCAGGGTGTGCGAGGCCAGAGCTGGAGGCAGCATTGTGTGGTCACTTGTGCCTGTGTGCCTTGGCGGGCAGTGCTAGGGTGTTGGCTGCTGCTGGTGGTGGTGGTTGTGAGGTGACTGGTGAAGCAGTGCGTGCTAGGCCAGTGCTGGTTGCCTGGCTGCTCTTGGCAGCTGTGAGGTGAGTGCTGCGTGAGGCCCTGGCAGGCATGTGTCAGTGTGGGAAGGTGCTGTTTGTGCTTGGGAGGTGCCTTTTGGTGTGGCCATTGGTGCTGTGGCTGGTGCTTTGTGGCCCAGGGTGTGAGAGGCCAGAGCTGGAGGCAGCATTGTGAGGTCACTTGTGCCTGTGTGCCTTGGCGGGCAGTGCTCGGGTGTTGGCTGCTGCTGGTGGTGGTGGTTGTGAGGTCACTTGTGAAGCAGTGCGTGCTAGGCCAGTGCTGGTTGCCTGGCTGCTCTTGGCAGCTGTGAGGTGAGTGCTGCGTGAGGCCCTGGCAGGCATGTGTCAGTGTGGGAAGGTGCTGTTTGTCCTTGGGAGGTGCTTTTTGGTGTGGCCATTGGTGCTGTGGCTGGTGCCTTGTGTCGCAGGGTGTGCGAGGCCAGAGCTGGAGGCAGCATTGTGAGGTCACTTGTGCCTGTGTGCCTTGGCGGGCAGTGCTAGGGTGTTGGCTGCTGCTAGTGGTGGTGGTTGTGAGGTCACTTGTGAAGCAGTGCGTGCTAGGCCAGTGCTGGTTGCCTGGCTGCTCTTGGCAGCTGTGAGGTGAGTGCTGTGTGAGGCTGTCGCAGGCATGTGTCAGTGTGGGAAGGTGCTGTTTGTCCTTGGGAGGTGCCTTTTGGTGTGGCCATTGGTGCTGTGGCTGGTGCCTTGTGTCCCAGGGTGTGCGAGGCCAGAGCTGGAGGCAGCATTGTGTGGTCACTTGTGCCTGTGTGCCTTGGCGGGCAGTGCTAGGGTGTTGGCTGCTGCTGGTGGTGGTGGTTGTGAGGTGACTGGTGAAGCAGTGCGTGCTAGGCCAGTGCTGGTTGCCTGGCTGCTCTTGGCAGCTGTGAGGCGAGTGCTGCGTGAGGCCCTGGCAGGCATGTGTCAGTGTGGGAAGGTGCTCTTTGTCCTTGGGAGGTGCCTTTTGGTGTGGCCATTGGTGCTGTGGCTGGTGCTTTGAGGCCCAGGGTGTGAGAGGCCAGAGCTGGAGGCAGCATTGTGAGGTCACTTGTGCCTGTGTGCCTTGGTGGGCAGTGCTCGGGTGTTGGCTGCTGCTGGTGGTGGTGGTTGTGAGGTCACTTGTGAAGCAGTGCATGCTAGGCCAGTGCTGGTTGCCTGGCTGCTCTTGGCAGCTTTGAGGTGAGTGCTGCGTGAGGCCGTCGCAGGCATGTGTCAGTGTGGGAAGGTGCTGTTTGTGCTTGGGAGGTGCCTTTTGGTGTGGCCATTGGTGCCGTGGCTGGTGCCTTGTGGCCCAGAGTGTGCGAGGCCAGAGCTGGAGGCAGCATTGTGAGGTCACTTGTGCCTGTGTGCCTTGGCGGGAAGTGCTAGGGTGTTTGCTGCTGCTGGTGGTGATGGTTGTGAGGTCACTTGTGAAGCAGTACATGCTAGGCCAGTGCTGGTTGCCTGGCTGCTCTTGGCAGCTTTGAGGTGAGTGCTGCGTGAGGCCGTCGCAGGCATGTGTCAGTGTGGGAAGGTGCTGTTTGTCCTTGGGAGGTGCCTTTTGGTGTGGCCATTGGTGCTGTGGCTGGTGCCTTTTGGCCCAGGGTGTGAGAGGCCAGAGCTGGAGGCAGCATTGTGAGGTCACTTGTGCCTGTGTGCCTTGGCGGGCAGTGCTAGGGTGTTGGCTGCTGCTGGTGGTGGTGGTTGTGAGGTCACTTGTGAAGCAGTGCGTGCTAGGCCAGTGCTGGTTGCCTGGCTGCTCTTGGCAGCTGTGAGGTGAGTGCTGTGTGAGGCTGTCGCAGGCATGTGTCAGTGTGGGAAGGTGCTGTTTGTCCTTGGGAGGTGCCTTTTGGTGTGGCCATTGGTGCTGTGGCTGGTGCCTTGTGTCCCAGGGTGTGCGAGGCCAGAGCTGGAGGCAGCATTGTGTGGTCACTTGTGCCTGTGTGCCTTGGCGGGCAGTGCTAGGGTGTTGGCTGCTGCTGGTGGTGGTGGTTGTGAGGTCACTTGTGAAGCAGTGCGTGCTAGGCCAGTGCTGGTTGCCTGGCTGCTCTTGGCAGCTGTGAGGTGAGTGCTGCGTGAGGCCCTGGCAGGCATGTGTCAGTGTGGGAAGGTGCTGTTTGTCCTTGGGAGGTGCCTTTTGGTGTGGCCATTGGTGCTGTGGCTGGTGCTTTGAGGCACAGGGTGTGAGAGGCCAGAGCTGGAGGCAGCATTGTGAGGTCACTTGTGCCTGTGTGCCTTGGCGGGCAGTGCTCGGGTGTTGGCTTCTGCTGCTGGTGGTGGTGGTTGTGAGGTGACTGGTGAAGCAGTGCGTGCTAGGCCAGTGCTGGTTGCCTGGCTGCTCTTGGCAGCTGTGAGGTGAGTGCTGCGTGAGGCCCTGGCAGGCATGTGTCAGTGTGGGAAGGTGCTGTTTGTCCTTGGGAGGTGCCTTTTGGTGTGGCCATTGGTGCTGTGGCTGGTGCCTTGTGTCCCAGGGTGTGCGAGGCCAGAGCTGGAGGCAGCATTGTGTGGTCACTTGTGCCTGTGTGCCTTGGCCGGCAGTGCTAGGGTGTTGGCTGCTGCTGGTGGTGGTGGTTGTGAGGTGACTGGTGAAGCAGTGCGTGCTAGGCCAGTGCTGGTTGCCTGGCTGCTCTTGGCAGCTCTGAGGTGAGTGCTGCGTGAGGCCCTGGCAGGCATGTGTCAGTGTGGGAAGGTGCTGTTTGTGCTTGGGAGGTGCCTTTTGGTGTGGCCATTGGTGCTGTTGCTGGTGCTTTGTGGCCCAGGGTGTGAGAGGCCAGAGCTGGAGGCAGCATTGTGAGGTCACTTGTGCCTGTGTGCCTTGGCGGGCAGTGCTAGGGTGTTGGCTGCTGCTGGTGGTGGTGGTTGTGAGGTGACTTGTGAAGCAGTGCGTGCTAGGCCAGTGCTGGTTGCCTGGCTGCTCTTGGCAGCTGTGAGGTGAGTGCTGCGTGAGGCCCTGGCAGGCATGTGTCAGTGTGGGAAGGTGCTGTTTGTCCTTGGGAGGTGCTTTTTGGTGTGGCCATTGGTGCTGTGGCTGGTGCCTTGTGTCCCAGGGTGTGCGAGACCAGAGCTGGAGGCAGCATTGTGAGGTCACTTGTGCCTGTGTGCCTTGGCGGGCAGTGCTAGGGTGTTGGCTGCTGCTGGTGGTGGTGGTTGTGAGGTGACTTGTGAAGCAGTGCGTGCTAGGCCAGTGCTGGTTGCCTGGCTGCTCTTGGCAGCTGTGAGGTGAGTGCTGCGTGAGGCCCTGGCAGGCATGTGTCAGTGTGGGAAGGTGCTGTTTGTCCTTGGGAGGTGCCTTTTGGTGTGGCCATTGGTGCTGTGGCTGGTGCCTTGTGTCCCAGAGTGTGCGAGGCCAGAGCTGGAGGCAGCATTGTGAGGTCACTTGTGCCTGTGTGCCTTGGCGGGCAGTGCTAGGGTGTTGGCTGCTGCTGGTGGTGGTGGTTGTGAGGTGACTTGTGAAGCAGTGCGTGCTAGGCCAGTGCTGGTTGCCTGGCTGCTCTTGGCAGCTGTGAGGTGAGTGCTGCGTGAGGCCCTGGCAGGCATGTGTCAGTGTGGGAAGGTGCTGTTTGTCCTTGGGAGGTGCTTTTTGGTGTGGCCATTGGTGCTGTGGCTGGTGCCTTGTGTCCCAGGGTGTGCGAGGCCAGAGCTGGAGGCAGCATTGTGAGGTCACTTGTGCCTGTGTGCCTTGGCGGGCAGTGCTAGGGTGTTGGCTGCTGCTGGTGGTGGTGGTTGTGAGGTCACTTGTGAAGCAGTGCGTGCTAGGCCAGTGCTGGTTGCCTGGCTGCTCTTGGCAGCTGTGAGGTGAGTGCTGTGTGAGGCTGTCGCAGGCACGTGTCAGTGTGGGAAGGTGCTGTTTGTCCTTGGGAGGTGCCTTTTGGTGTGGCCATTGGTGCCGTGGCTGGTGCCTTGTGGCCCAGGGTGTGCGAATCCAGAGCTGGAGGCAGCATTGTGAGGTCACTTGTGCCTGTGTGCCTTGGCGGGCAGTGCTAGGGTGTTGGCTGCTGCTGGTGGTGGTGGTTGTGAGGTCACTTGTGAAGCAGTGCGTGCTAGGCCAGTGCTGGTTGCCTGGCTGCTCTTGGCAGCTGTGAGGTGAGTGCTGCGTGAGGCCCTGGCAGGCATGTGTCAGTGTGGGAAGGTGCTGTTTGTGCTTGGGAGGTGCCTTTTGGTGTGGCCATTGGTGCTGTGGCTGGTGCCTTGTGTCCCAGGGTGTGCGAGGCCAGAGCTGGAGGCAGCATTGTGTGGTCACTTGTGCCTGTGTGCCTTGGCGGGCAGTGCTAGGGTGTTGGCTGCTGCTGGTGGTGGTGATTGTGAGGTGACTGGTGAAGCAGTGCGTGCTAGGCCAGTGCTGGTTGCCTGGCTGCTCTTGGCAGCTGTGAGGTGAGTGCTGCGTGAGGCCGTCGCAGGCATGTGTCAGTGTGGGAAGGTGCTGTTTGTCCTTGGGAGGTGCCTTTTGGTGTGGCCATTGGTGCTGTGGCTAGTGCTTTGAGGCCCAGGGTGTGAGAGGCCAGAGCTGGAGGCAGCATTGTGAGGTCACTTGTGCCTGTGTGCCTTGGCGGGCAGTGCTCGGGTGTTGGCTGCTGCTAGTGGTGGTGGTTGTGAGGTCACTTGTGAAGCAGTGCATGCTAGGCCAGTGCTGGTTGCCTGGCTGCTCTTGGCAGCTGTGAGGTGAGTGCTGCGTGAGGCCGTCGCAGGCATGTGTCAGTGTGGGAAGGTGCTGTTTGTCCTTGGGAGGTGCCTTTTGGTGTGGCCATTGGTGCTGTGGCTGGTGCCTTTTGGCCCAGGGTGTGAGAGGCCAGAGCTGGAGGCAGCATTGTGAGGTCACTTGTGCCTGTGTGCCTTGGCGGGCAGTGCTAGGGTGTTGGCTGCTGCTGGTGGTGGTGGTTGTGAGGTCACTTGTGAAGCAGTGCGTGCTAGGCCAGTGCTGGTTGCCTGGCTGCTCTTGGCAGCTGTGAGGTGAGTGCTGTGTGAGGCTGTCGCAGGCATGTGTCAGTGTGGGAAGGTGCTGTTTGTCCTTGGGAGGTGCCTTTTGGTGTGGCCATTGGTGCTGTGGCTGGTGCCTTGTGTCCCAGGGTGTGCGAGGCCAGAGCTGGAGGCAGCATTGTGTGGTCACTTGTGCCTGTGTGCCTTGGCGGGCAGTGCTAGGGTGTTGGCTGCTGCTGGTGGTGGTGGTTGTGAGGTGACTTGTGAAGCAGTGCGTGCTAGGCCAGTGCTGGTTGCCTGGCTGCTCTTGGCAGCTGTGAGGTGAGTGCTGCGTGAGGCCCTGGCAGGCATGTGTCAGTGTGTGAAGGTGCTGTTTGTGCTTGGGAGGTGCCTTTTGGTGTGGCCATTGGTGCTGTGGCTGGTGCTTTGTGTCCCAGGGTGTGAGAGGCCAGAGCTGGAGGCAGCATTGTGAGGTCACTTGTGCCTGTGTGCCTTGGCGGGCAGTGCTAGGGTGTTGGCTGCTGCTGCTGGTGGTGGTTCTGAGGTCACTTGTGAAGCAGTGCGTGCTAGGCCAGTGCTGGTTGCCTGGCTGCTCTTGGCACCTGTGAGGTGAGTGCTGCGTGAGGCTGTCGCAGGCATGTGTCAGTGTGGGAAGGTGCTGTTTGTCCTTGGGAGGTGCCTTTTGGTGTGGCCATTGGTGCTGTGGCTGGTGCCTTGTGTCCCAGGGTGTGCGAGGCCAGAGCTGGAGGCAGCATTGTGTGGTCACTTGTGCCTGTGTGCCTTGGCGGGCAGTGCTAGGGTGTTGGCTGCTGCTGGTGGTGGTGGTTGTGAGGTGACTGGTGAAGCAGTGCGTGCTAGGCCAGTGCTGGTTGCCTGGCTGCTCTTGGCAGCTGTGAGGTGAGTGCTGCGTGAGGCCCTGGCAGGCATGTGTCAGTGTGGGAAGGTGCTGTTTGTCCTTGGGAGGTGCCTTTTGGTGTGGCCATTGGTGCTGTGGCTGGTGCCTTGTGGCCCAGGGTGTGAGAGGCCAGAGCTGGAGGCAGCATTGTGAGGTCACTTGTGCCTGTGTGCCTTGGCGGGCAGTGCTAGGGTGTTGGCTGCTGCTGGTGGTGGTGGTTGTGAGGTCACTTGTGAAGCAGTGCGTGCTAGGCCAGTGCTGGTTGCCTGGCTGCTCTTGGCAGCTGTGAGGTGAGTGCTGCGTGAGGCCCTGGCAGGCATGTGTCAGTGTGGGAAGGTGCTGTTTGTCCTTGGGAGGTGCCTTTTGGTGTGGCCATTGGTGCTGTGGCTGGTGCTTTGTGGCCCAGGGTGTGAGAGGCCAGAGCTGGAGGCAGCATTGTGAGGTCACTTGTGCCTGTGTGCCTTGGCGGGCAGTGCTAGGGTGTTGGCTGCTGCTGGTGGTGGTGGTTGTGAGGTGACTGGTGAAGCAGTGCGTGCTAGGCCAGTGCTGGTTGCCTGGCTGCTCTTGGCAGCTGTGAGGTGAGTGCTGCGTGAGGCCCTGGCAGGCATGTGTCAGTGTGGGAAGGTGCTGTTTGTCCTTGGGAGGTGCCTTTTGGTGTGGCCATTGGTGCTGTGGCTGGTGCTTTGAGGCCCAGGGTGTGAGAGGCCAGAGCTGGAGGCAGCATTGTGAGGTCACTTGTGCCTGTGTGCCTTGGCGGGCAGTGCTAGGGTGTTGGCTGCTGCTGGTGGTGGTGGTTGTGAGGTCACTTGTGAAGCAGTGCATGCTAGGCCAGTGCTGGTTGCCTGGCTGCTCTTGGCAGCTGTGAGGTGAGTGCTGCGTGAGGCCCTGGCAGGCATGTGTCAGTGTGGGAAGGTGCTGTTTGTCCTTGGGAGGTGCCTTTTGGTGTGGCCATTGGTGCTGTGGCTGGTGCCTTGTGTCCCAGGGTGTGCGAGGCCAGAGCTGGAGGCAGCATTGTGTGGTCACTTGTGCCTGTGTGCCTTGGCGGGCAGTGCTAGGGTGTTGGCTGCTGCTGGTGGTGGTGGTTGTGAGGTGACTGGTGAAGCAGTGCGTGCTAGGCCAGTGCTGGTTGCCTGGCTGCTCTTGGCAGCTGTGAGGTGAGTGCTGCGTGAGGCCCTGGCAGGCACGTGTCAGTGTGGGAAGGTGCTGTTTGTCCTTGGGAGGTGCCTTTTGGTGTGGCCATTGGTGCTGTGGCTGGTGCCTTGTGGCCCAGGGTGTGCGAATCCAGAGCTGGAGGCAGCATTGTGAGGTCACTTGTGCCTGTGTGCCTTGGCGGGCAGTGCTAGGGTGTTGGCTGCTGCTGGTGGTGGTGGTTGTGAGGTCACTTGTGAAGCAGTGCGTACTAGGCCAGTGCTGGTTGCCTGGCTGCTCTTGGCAGCTGTGAGGTGAGTGCTGTGTGAGGCTGTCGCAGGCATGTGTCAGTGTGGGAAGGTGCTGTTTGTCCTTGGGAGGTGCCTTTTGGTGTGGCCATTGGTGCTGTGGCTGGTGCCTTGTGTCCCAGGGTGTGCGAGGCCAGAGCTGGAGGCAGCATTGTGTGGTCACTTGTGCCTGTGTGCCTTGGCGGGCAGTGCTAGGGTGTTGGCTGCTGCTGGTGGTGGTGGTTGTGAGGTGACTGGTGAAGCAGTGCGTGCTAGGCCAGTGCTGGTTGCCTGGCTGCTCTTGGCAGCTGTGAGGTGAGTGCTGCGTGAGGCCCTGGCAGGCATGTGTCAGTGTGGGAAGGTGCTGTTTGTCCTTGGGAGGTGCCTTTTGGTGTGGCCATTGGTGCTGTGGCTGGTGCTTTGAGGCCCAGGGTGTGAGAGGCCAGAGCTGGAGGCAGCATTGTGAGGTCACTTGTGCCTGTGTGCCTTGGCGGGCAGTGCTCGGGTGTTGGCTGCTGCTAGTGGTGGTGGTTGTGAGGTCACTTGTGAAGCAGTGCATGCTAGGCCAGTGCTGGTTGCCTGGCTGCTCTTGGCAGCTGTGAGGTGAGTGCTGCGTGAGGCCGTCGCAGGCATGTGTCAGTGTGGGAAGGTGCTGTTTGTCCTTGGGAGGTGCCTTTTGGTGTGGCCATTGGTGCCGTGGCTGGTGCCTTGTGGCCCAGAGTGTGCGAGGCCAGAGCTGGAGGCAGCATTGTGAGGTGACTTGTGCCTGTGTGCCTTGGCGGGCAGTGCTAGGGTGTTTGCTGCTGCTGGTGGTGATGGTTGTGAGGTCACTTGTGAAGCAGTACATGCTAGGCCAGTGCTGGTTGCCTGGCTGCTCTTGGCAGCTTTGAGGTGAGTGCTGCGTGAGGCCGTCGCAGGCATGTGTCAGTGTGGGAAGGTGCTGTTTGTCCTTGGGAGGTGCCTTTTGGTGTGGCCATTGGTGCTGTGGCTGGTGCCTTTTGGCCCAGGGTGTGAGAGGCCAGAGCTGGAGGCAGCATTGTGAGGTCACTTGTGCCTGTGTGCCTTGGCGGGCAGTGCTAGGGTGTTGGCTGCTGCTGCTGGTGGTGGTTGTGAGGTCACTTGTGAAGCAGTGCGTGCTAGGCCAGTGCTGGTTGCCTGGCTGCTCTTGGCAGCTGTGAGGTGAGTGCTGTGTGAGGCTGTCGCAGGCATGTGTCAGTGTGGGAAGGTGCTGTTTGTCCTTGGGAGGTGCCTTTTGGTGTGGCCATTGGTGCTGTGGCTGGTGCCTTGTGTCCCAGGGTGTGCGAGGCCAGAGCTGGAGGCAGCATTGTGTGGTCACTTGTGCCTGTGTGCCTTGGCGGGCAGTGCTAGGGTGTTGGCTGCTGCTGGTGGTTGTGGTTGTGAGGTCACTTGTGAAGCAGTGCGTGCTAGGCCAGTGCTGGTTGCCTGGCTGCTCTTGGCAGCTGTGAGGTGAGTGCTGCGTGAGGCCCTGGCAGGCATGTGTCAGTGTGGGAAGGTGCTGTTTGTGCTTGGGAGGTGCCTTTTGGTGTGGCCATTGGTGCTGTGGCTGGTGCTTTGTGGCCCAGGGTGTGAGAGGCCAGAGCTGGAGGCAGCATTGTGAGGTCACTTGTGCCTGTGTGCCTTGGCGGGCAGTGCTAGGGTGTTGGCTGCTGCTGGTGGTGGTGGTTGTGAGGTGACTTGTGAAGCAGTGCGTGCTAGGCCAGTGCTGGTTGCCTGGCTGCTCTTGGCAGCTGTGAGGTGAGTGCTGCGTGAGGCCCTGGCAGGCATGTGTCAGTGTGGGAAGGTGCTGTTTGTCCTTGGGAGGTGCCTTTTGGTGTGGCCATTGGTGCTGTGGCTGGTGCCTTGTGTCCCAGGGTGTGCGAGGCCAGAGCTGGAGGCAGCATTGTGAGGTCACTTGTGCCTGTGTGCCTTGGCGGGCAGTGCTAGGGTGTTGGCTGCTGCTGGTGGTGGTGGTTGTGAGGTCACTTGTGAAGCAGTGCGTGCTAGGCCAGTGCTGGTTGCCTGGCTGCTCTTGGCAGCTGTGAGGTGAGTGCTGCGTGAGGCCCTGGCAGGCATGTGTCAGTGTGGGAAGGTGCTGTTTGTCCTTGGGAGGTGCTTTTTGGTGTGGCCATTGGTGCTGTGGCTGGTGCCTTGTGTCCCAGGGTGTGCGAGGCCAGAGCTGGAGGCAGCATTGTGAGGTCACTTGTGCCTGTGTGCCTTGGCGGGCAGTGCTAGGGTGTTGGCTGCTGCTGGTGGTGGTGGTTGTGAGGTCACTTGTGAAGCAGTGCGTGCTAGGCCAGTGCTGGTTGCCTGGCTGCTCTTGGCAGCTGTGAGGTGAGTGCTGCGTGAGGCCCTGGCAGGCATGTGTCAGTGTGGGAAGGTGCTGTTTGTCCTTGGGAGGTGCCTTTTGGTGTGGCCATTGGTGCTGTGGGTTTGTCCTTGGGAGGTGCCTTTTGGTGTGGCCATTGGTGCTGTGGCTGGTGCCTTGTGTCCCAGAGTGTGCGAGGCCAGAGCTGGAGGCAGCATTGTGAGGTCACTTGTGCCTGTGTGCCTTGGCGGGCAGTGCTAGGGTGTTGGCTGCTGCTGCTGGTGGTGGTTGTGAGGTGACTTGTGAAGCAGTGCGTGCTAGGCCAGTGCTGGTTGCCTGGCTGCTCTTGGCAGCTGTGAGGTGAGTGCTGCGTGAGGCCCTGGCAGGCACGTGTCAGTGTGGGAAGGTGCTGTTTGTCCTTGGGAGGTGCCTTTTGGTGTGGCCATTGGTGCTGTGGCTGGTGCCTTGTGGCCCAGGGTGTGCGAATCCAGAGCTGGAGGCAGCATTGTGAGGTCACTTGTGCCTGTGTGCCTTGGCGGGCAGTGCTAGGGTGTTGGCTGCTGCTGGTGTTGGTGGTTGTGAGGTCACTTGTGAAGCAGTGCGTACTAGGCCAGTGCTGGTTGCCTGGCTGCTCTTGGCAGCTGTGAGGTGAGTGCTGTGTGAGGCTGTCGCAGGCATGTGTCAGTGTGGGAAGGTGCTGTTTGTCCTTGGGAGGTGCCTTTTGGTGTG
Organism: Rhea pennata; assembly: GCF_028389875.1. Taxonomy (NCBI): domain Eukaryota; kingdom Metazoa; phylum Chordata; class Aves; order Rheiformes; family Rheidae; genus Rhea; species Rhea pennata. The sequence goes on along the minus strand of NW_026907605.1, from coordinate 104,062 downwards.
GCCATTGGTGCTGTGGCTGGTGCCTTGTGGCCCAGGGTGTGCGAGGCCAGAGCTGGAGGCAGCATTGTGAGGTCACTTGTGCCTGTGTGCCTTGGCGGGCAGTGCTAGGGTGTTGGCTGCTGCTGGTGTTGGTGGTTGTGAGGTCACTTGTGAAGCAGTGCGTACTAGGCCAGTGCTGGTTGCCTGGCTGCTCTTGGCAGCTGTGAGGTGAGTGCTGTGTGAGGCTGTCGCAGGCATGTGTCAGTGTGGGAAGGTGCTGTTTGTCCTTGGGAGGTGCCTTTTGGTGTGGCCATTGGTGCTGTGGCTGGTGCCTTGTGTCCCAGGGTGTGCGAGGCCAGAGCTGGAGGCAGCATTGTGAGGTCACTTGTGCCTGTGTGCCTTGGCGGGCAGTGCTAGGGTGTTGGCTGCTGCTGGTGGTGGTGGTTGTGAGGTCACTTGTGAAGCAGTGCATGCTAGGCCAGTGCTGGTTGCCTGGCTGCTCTTGGCAGCTGTGAGGTGAGTGCTGCGTGAGGCCCTGGCAGGCATGTGTCAGTGTGGGAAGGTGCTGTTTGTCCTTGGGAGGTGCCTTTTGGTGTGGCCATTGGTGCTGTGGCTGGTGCCTTGTGTCCCAGAGTGTGCGAGGCCAGAGCTGGAGGCAGCATTGTGAGGTCACTTGTGCCTGTGTGCCTTGGCGGGCAGTGCTAGGGTGTTGGCTGCTGCTGCTGGTGGTGGTTGTGAGGTCACTGGTGAAGCAGTGCGTGCTAGGCCAGTGCTGGTTGCCTGGCTGCTCTTGGCAGCTGTGAGGTGAGTGCTGCGTGAGGCCCTGGCAGGCATGTGTCAGTGTGGGAAGGTGCTGTTTGTCCTTGGGAGGTGCCTTTTGGTGTGGCCATTGGTGCTGTGGCTGGTGCCTTGTGGCCCAGAGTGTGCGAGGCCAGAGCTGGAGGCAGCATTGTGAGGTCACTTGTGCCTGTGTGCCTTGGCGGGCAGTGCTAGGGTGTTGGCTGCTGCTGGTGGTGGTGGTTGTGAGGTGACTTGTGAAGCAGTGCGTGCTAGGCCAGTGCTGGTTGCCTGGCTGCTCTTGGCAGCTGTGAGGTGAGTGCTGCGTGAGGCCCTGGCAGGCATGTGTCAGTGTGGGAAGGTGCTGTTTGTCCTTGGGAGGTGCTTTTTGGTGTGGCCATTGGTGCTGTGGCTGGTGCCTTGTGTCCCAGGGTGTGCGAGGCCAGAGCTGGAGGCAGCATTGTGAGGTCACTTGTGCCTGTGTGCCTTGGCGGGCAGTGCTAGGGTGTTGGCTGCTGCTGGTGGTGGTGGTTGTGAGGTCACTTGTGAAGCAGTGCGTGCTAGGCCAGTGCTGGTTGCCTGGCTGCTCTTGGCAGCTGTGAGGTGAGTGCTGCGTGAGGCCCTGGCAGGCATGTGTCAGTGTGGGAAGGTGCTGTTTGTGCTTGGGAGGTGCCTTTTGGTTTGGCCATTGGTGCTGTGGCTGGTGCCTTGTGTTCCAGGGTGTGCGAGGCCAGAGCTGGAGGCAGCATTGTGAGGTCACTTGTGCCTGTGTGCCTTGGCGGGCAGTGCTAGGGTGTTGGCTGCTGCTGCTGGTGGTGGTTGTGAGGTGACTTGTGAAGCAGTGCGTGCTAGGCCAGTGCTGGTTGCCTGGCTGCTCTTGGCAGCTGTGAGGTGAGTGCTGCGTGAGGCCCTGGCAGGCACGTGTCAGTGTGGGAAGGTGCTGTTTGTCCTTGGGAGGTGCCTTTTGGTGTGGCCATTGGTGCTGTGGCTGGTGCCTTGTGGCCCAGGGTGTGCGAATCCAGAGCTGGAGGCAGCATTGTGTGGTCACTTGTGCCTGTGTGCCTTGGCGGGCAGTGCTAGGGTGTTGGCTGCTGCTGGTGGTGGTGGTTGTGAGGTCACTTGTGAAGCAGTGCATGCTAGGCCAGTGCTGGTTGCCTGGCTGCTCTTGGCAGCTGTGAGGTGAGTGCTGTGTGAGGCTGTCGCAGGCATGTGTCAGTGTGGGAAGGTGCTGTTTGTCCTTGGGAGGTGCCTTTTGGTGTGGCCATTGGTGCTGTGGCTGGTGCCTTGTGTCCCAGGGTGTGCGAGGCCAGAGCTGGAGGCAGCATTGTGTGGTCACTTGTGCCTGTGTGCCTTGGCGGGCAGTGCTAGGGTGTTGGCTGCTGCTGCTGGTGGTGGTTGTGAGGTCACTGGTGAAGCAGTGCGTGCTAGGCCAGTGCTGGTTGCCTGGCTGCTCTTGGCAGCTGTGAGGTGAGTGCTGCGTGAGGCCCTGGCAGGCATGTGTCAGTGTGGGAAGGTGCTGTTTGTGCTTGGGAGGTGCCTTTTGGTGTGGCCATTGGTGCTGTGGCTGGTGCTTTGTGGCCCAGGGTGTGAGAGGCCAGAGCTGGAGGCAGCATTGTGAGGTCACTTGTGCCTGTGTGCCTTGGCGGGCAGTGCTAGGGTGTTGGCTGCTGCTGGTGGTGGTGGTTGTGAGGTGACTTGTGAAGCAGTGCGTGCTAGGCCAGTGCTGGTTGCCTGGCTGCTCTTGGCAGCTGTGAGGTGAGTGCTGCGTGAGGCCATCGCAGGCATGTGTCAGTGTGGGAAGGTGCTGTTTGTCCTTGGGAGGTGCTTTTTGGTGTGGCCATTGGTGCTGTGGCTGGTGCCTTGTGTCCCAGGGTGTGCGAGGCCAGAGCTGGAGGCAGCATTGTGAGGTCACTTGTGCCTGTGTGCCTTGGCGGGCAGTGCTAGGGTGTTGGCTGCTGCTGGTGGTGGTGGTTGTGAGGTGACTTGTGAAGCAGTGCGTGCTAGGCCAGTGCTGGTTGCCTGGCTGCTCTTGGCAGCTGTGAGGTGAGTGCTGCGTGAGGCCCTGGCAGGCATGTGTCAGTGTGGGAAGGTGCTGTTTGTCCTTGGGAGGTGCTTTTTGGTGTGGCCATTGGTGCTGTGGCTGGTGCCTTGTGTCCCAGGGTGTGCGAGGCCAGAGCTTGGAGGCAGCATTGTGAGGTCACTTGTGCCTGTGTGCCTTGGCGGGCAGTGCTAGGGTGTTGGCTGCTGCTGCTGGTGGTGGTTGTGTAGGTCACTTGTGAAGCAGTGCGTGCTAGGCCAGTGCTGGTTGCCTGGCTGCTCTTGGCAGCTGTGAGGTGAGTGCTGCGTGAGGCCCTGGCAGGCATGTGTCAGTGTGGGAAGGTGCTGTTTGTCCTTGGGAGGTGCCTTTTGGTGTGGCCATTGGTGCTGTGGCTGGTGCCTTGTGGCCCAGGGTGTGCGAGGCCAGAGCTGGAGGCAGCATTGTGAGGTCACTTGTGCTGTGTGCTTGGCGGGCAGTGCTAGGGTGTTGGCTGCTGCTGGTGTTGGTGGTTGTGAGGTCACTTGTGAAGCAGTGCATGCTAGGCCAGTGCTGGTTGCCTGGCTGCTCTTGGCAGCTGTGAGGTGAGTGCTGCGTGAGGCCGTCGCAGGCATGTGTCAGTGTGGGAAGGTGCTGTTTGTCCTTGGGAGGTGCCTTTTGGTGTGGCCATTGGTGCCGTGGCTGGTGCCTTGTGGCCCAGAGTGTGCGAGGCCAGAGCTGGAGGCAGCATTGTGAGGTGACTTGTGCCTGTGTGCCTTGGCGGGCAGTGCTAGGGTGTTTGCTGCTGCTGGTGGTGATGGTTGTGAGGTCACTTGTGAAGCAGTACATGCTAGGCCAGTGCTGGTTGCCTGGCTGCTCTTGGCAGCTTTGAGGTGAGTGCTGCGTGAGGCCGTCGCAGGCATGTGTCAGTGTGGAAGGTGCTGTTTGTCCTTGGGAGGTGCCTTTTGGTGTGGCCATTGGTGCTGTGGCTGGTGCCTTTTGGCCCAGGGTGTGAGAGGCCAGAGCTGGAGGCAGCATTGTGAGGTCACTTGTGCCTGTGTGCCTTGGCGGGCAGTGCTAGGGTGTTGGCTGCTGCTGCTGGTGGTGGTTGTGAGGTCACTTGTGAAGCAGTGCATGCTAGGCCAGTGCTGGTTGCCTGGCTGCTCTTGGCAGCTGTGAGGTGAGTGCTGTGTGAGGCTGTCGCAGGCATGTGTCAGTGTGGGAAGGTGCTGTTTGTCTTGGGAGGTGCCTTTTGGTGTGGCCATTGGTGCTGTGGCTGGTGCCTTGTGTCCCAGGGTGTGCGAGGCCAGAGCTGGAGGCAGCATTGTGTGGTCACTTGTGCCTGTGTGCCTTGGCGGGCAGTGCTAGGGTGTTGGCTGCTGCTGGTGGTGGTGGTTGTGAGGTGACTGGTGAAGCAGTGCGTGCTAGGCCAGTGCTGGTTGCCTGGCTGCTCTTGGCAGCTGTGAGGTGAGTGCTGCGTGAGGCCCTGGCAGGCATGTGTCAGTGTGGGAAGGTGCGTGTTTGTGCTTGGGAGGTGCCTTTGGTGTGGCCATTGGTGCTGTGGCTGGTGCTTTGTGGCCCAGGGTGTGAGAGGCCAGAGCTGGAGGCAGCATTGTGAGGTCACTTGTGCCTGTGTGCTTGGCGGGCAGTGCTAGGGTGTTGGCTGCTGCTGGTGGTGGTGGTTGTGAGGTGACTTGTGAAGCAGTGCGTGCTAGGCCAGTGCTGGTTGCCTGGCTGCTCTTGGCAGCTGTGAGGTGAGTGCTGCGTGAGGCCATCGCAGGCATGTGTCAGTGTGGGAAGGTGCTGTTTGTCCTTGGGAGGTGCTTTTTGGTGTGGCCATTGGTGCTGTGGCTGGTGCCTTGTGTCCCAGGGTGTGCGAGGCCAGAGCTGGAGGCAGCATTGTGAGGTCACTTGTGCCTGTGTGCCTTGGCGGGCAGTGCTAGGGTGTTGGCTGCTGCTGGTGGTGGTGGTTGTGAGGTGACTTGTGAAGCAGTGCGTGCTAGGCAGTGCTGGTTGCCTGGCTGCTCTTGCAGCTGTGAGGTGAGTGCTGCGTGAGGCCCTGGCAGGCATTTGTCAGTGTGGGAAGGTGCTGTTTGTCCTTGGGAGGTGCTTTTTGGTGTGGCCATTGGTGCTGTGGCTGGTGCCTTGTGTCCCAGGGTGTGCGAGGCCAGAGCTGGAGGCAGCATTGTGAGGTCACTTGTGCCTGTGTGCCTTGGCGGGCAGTGCTAGGGTGTTGGCTGCTGCTGCTGGTGGTGGTTGTGAGGTCACTTGTGAAGCAGTGCGTGCTAGGCCAGTGCTGGTTGCCTGGCTGCTCTTGGCAGCTGTGAGGTGAGTGCTGCGTGAGGCCCTGGCAGGCATGTGTCAGTGTGGGAAGGTGCTGTTTGTCCTTGGGAGGTGCCTTTTGGTGTGGCCATTGGTGCTGTGGCTGGTGCCTTGTGGCCCAGGGTGTGCGAGGCCAGAGCTGGAGGCAGCATTGTGAGGTCACTTGTGCCTGTGTGCCTTGGCGGGCAGTGCTAGGGTGTTGGCTGCTGCTGGTGTTGGTGGTTGTGAGGTCACTTGTGAAGCAGTGCATGCTAGGCCAGTGCTGGTTGCCTGGCTGCTCTTGGCAGCTGTGAGGTGAGTGCTGCGTGAGGCCGTCGCAGGCATGTGTCAGTGTGGGAAGGTGCTGTTTGTCCTTGGGAGGTGCCTTTTGGTGTGGCCATTGGTGCCGTGGCTGGTGCCTTGTGGCCCAGAGTGTGCGAGGCCAGAGCTGGAGGCAGCATTGTGAGGTGACTTGTGCCTGTGTGCCTTGGCGGGCAGTGCTAGGGTGTTTGCTGCTGCTGGTGGTGATGGTTGTGAGGTCACTTGTGAAGCAGTACATGCTAGGCCAGTGCTGGTTGCCTGGCTGCTCTTGGCAGCTTTGAGGTGAGTGCTGCGTGAGGCCGTCGCAGGCATGTGTCAGTGTGGGAAGGTGCTGTTTGTCCTTGGGAGGTGCCTTTTGGTGTGGCCATTGGTGCTGTGGCTGGTGCCTTTTGGCCCAGGGTGTGAGAGGCCAGAGCTGGAGGCAGCATTGTGAGGTCACTTGTGCCTGTGTGCCTTGGCGGGCAGTGCTAGGGTGTTGGCTGCTGCTGCTGGTGGTGGTTGTGAGGTCACTTGTGAAGCAGTGCGTGCTAGGCCAGTGCTGGTTGCCTGGCTGCTCTTGGCAGCTGTGAGGTGAGTGCTGTGTGAGGCTGTCGCAGGCATGTGTCAGTGTGGGAAGGTGCTGTTTGTCCTTGGGAGGTGCCTTTTGGTGTGGCCATTGGTGCTGTGGCTGGTGCCTTGTGTCCCAGGGTGTGCGAGGCCAGAGCTGGAGGCAGCATTGTGTGGTCACTTGTGCCTGTGTGCCTTGGCGGGCAGTGCTAGGGTGTTGGCTGCTGCTGGTGGTTGTGGTTGTGAGGTCACTTGTGAAGCAGTGCGTGCTAGGCCAGTGCTGGTTGCCTGGCTGCTCTTGGCAGCTGTGAGGTGAGTGCTGCGTGAGGCCGTCGCAGGCATGTGTCAGTGTGGGAAGGTGCTGTTTGTGCTTGGGAGGTGCCTTTTGGTGTGGCCATTGGTGCTGTGGCTGGTGCTTTGTGGCCCAGGGTGTGAGAGGCCAGAGCTGGAGGCAGCATTGTGAGGTCACTTGTGCCTGTGTGCCTTGGCGGGCAGTGCTAGGGTGTTGGCTGCTGCTGGTGGTGGTGGTTGTGAGGTGACTTGTGAAGCAGTGCGTGCTAGGCCAGTGCTGGTTGCCTGGCTGCTCTTGGCAGCTGTGAGGTGAGTGCTGCGTGAGGCCCTGGCAGGCATGTGTCAGTGTGGGAAGGTGCTGTTTGTCCTTGGGAGGTGCCTTTTGGTGTGGCCATTGGTGCTGTGGCTGGTGCCTTGTGTCCCAGGGTGTGCGAGGCCAGAGCTGGAGGCAGCATTGTGAGGTCACTTGTGCCTGTGTGCCTTGGCGGGCAGTGCTAGGGTGTTGGCTGCTGCTGGTGGTGGTGGTTGTGAGGTCACTTGTGAAGCAGTGCGTGCTAGGCCAGTGCTGGTTGCCTGGCTGCTCTTGGCAGCTGTGAGGTGAGTGCTGCGTGAGGCCCTGGCAGGCATGTGTCAGTGTGGGAAGGTGCTGTTTGTCCTTGGGAGGTGCTTTTTGGTGTGGCCATTGGTGCTGTGGCTGGTGCCTTGTGTCCCAGGGTGTGCGAGGCCAGAGCTGGAGGCAGCATTGTGAGGTCACTTGTGCCTGTGTGCCTTGGCGGGCAGTGCTAGGGTGTTGGCTGCTGCTGGTGGTGGTGGTTGTGAGGTCACTTGTGAAGCAGTGCGTGCTAGGCCAGTGCTGGTTGCCTGGCTGCTCTTGGCAGCTGTGAGGTGAGTGCTGCGTGAGGCCCTGGCAGGCATGTGTCAGTGTGGGAAGGTGCTGTTTGTCCTTGGGAGGTGCCTTTTGGTGTGGCCATTGGTGCTGTGGGTTTGTCCTTGGGAGGTGCCTTTTGGTGTGGCCATTGGTGCTGTGGCTGGTGCCTTGTGTCCCAGAGTGTGCGAGGCCAGAGCTGGAGGCAGCATTGTGAGGTCACTTGTGCCTGTGTGCCTTGGCGGGCAGTGCTAGGGTGTTGGCTGCTGCTGCTGGTGGTGGTTGTGAGGTGACTTGTGAAGCAGTGCGTGCTAGGCCAGTGCTGGTTGCCTGGCTGCTCTTGGCAGCTGTGAGGTGAGTGCTGCGTGAGGCCCTGGCAGGCACGTGTCAGTGTGGGAAGGTGCTGTTTGTCCTTGGGAGGTGCCTTTTGGTGTGGCCATTGGTGCTGTGGCTGGTGCCTTGTGGCCCAGGGTGTGCGAATCCAGAGCTGGAGGCAGCATTGTGAGGTCACTTGTGCCTGTGTGCCTTGGCGGGCAGTGCTAGGGTGTTGGCTGCTGCTGGTGTTGGTGGTTGTGAGGTCACTTGTGAAGCAGTGCGTGCTAGGCCAGTGCTGGTTGCCTGGCTGCTCTTGGCAGCTGTGAGGTGAGTGCTGCGTGAGGCCCTGGCAGGCATGTGTCAGTGTGGGAAGGTGCTGTTTGTCCTTGGGAGGTGCTTTTTGGTGTGGCCATTGGTGCTGTGGCTGGTGCCTTGTGTCCCAGGGTGTGCGAGGCCAGAGCTGGAGGCAGCATTGTGAGGTCACTTGTGCCTGTGTGCCTTGGCGGGCAGTGCTAGGGTGTTGGCTGCTGCTGGTGGTGGTGGTTGTGAGGTCACTTGTGAAGCAGTGCGTGCTAGGCCAGTGCTGGTTGCCTGGCTGCTCTTGGCAGCTGTGAGGTGAGTGCTGCGTGAGGCCCTGGCAGGCATGTGTCAGTGTGGGAAGGTGCTGTTTGTCCTTGGGAGGTGCCTTTTGGTGTGGCCATTGGTGCTGTGGGTTTGTCCTTGGGAGGTGCCTTTTGGTGTGGCCATTGGTGCTGTGGCTGGTGCCTTGTGTCCCAGAGTGTGCGAGGCCAGAGCTGGAGGCAGCATTGTGAGGTCACTTGTGCCTGTGTGCCTTGGCGGGCAGTGCTAGGGTGTTGGCTGCTGCTGCTGGTGGTGGTTGTGAGGTGACTTGTGAAGCAGTGCGTGCTAGGCCAGTGCTGGTTGCCTGGCTGCTCTTGGCAGCTGTGAGGTGAGTGCTGCGTGAGGCCCTGGCAGGCACGTGTCAGTGTGGGAAGGTGCTGTTTGTCCTTGGGAGGTGCCTTTTGGTGTGGCCATTGGTGCTGTGGCTGGTGCCTTGTGGCCCAGGGTGTGCGAATCCAGAGCTGGAGGCAGCATTGTGAGGTCACTTGTGCCTGTGTGCCTTGGCGGGCAGTGCTAGGGTGTTGGCTGCTGCTGGTGTTGGTGGTTGTGAGGTCACTTGTGAAGCAGTGCGTACTAGGCCAGTGCTGGTTGCCTGGCTGCTCTTGGCAGCTGTGAGGTGAGTGCTGTGTGAGGCTGTCGCAGGCATGTGTCAGTGTGGGAAGGTGCTGTTTGTCCTTGGGAGGTGCCTTTTGGTGTGGCCATTGGTGCTGTGGCTGGTGCCTTGTGGCCCAGGGTGTGCGAGGCCAGAGCTGGAGGCAGCATTGTGAGGTCACTTGTGCCTGTGTGCCTTGGCGGGCAGTGCTAGGGTGTTGGCTGCTGCTGGTGTTGGTGGTTGTGAGGTCACTTGTGAAGCAGTGCGTACTAGGCCAGTGCTGGTTGCCTGGCTGCTCTTGGCAGCTGTGAGGTGAGTGCTGTGTGAGGCTGTCGCAGGCATGTGTCAGTGTGGGAAGGTGCTGTTTGTCCTTGGGAGGTGCCTTTTGGTGTGGCCATTGGTGCTGTGGCTGGTGCCTTGTGTCCCAGGGTGTGCGAGGCCAGAGCTGGAGGCAGCATTGTGAGGTCACTTGTGCCTGTGTGCCTTGGCGGGCAGTGCTAGGGTGTTGGCTGCTGCTGGTGGTGGTGGTTGTGAGGTCACTTGTGAAGCAGTGCATGCTAGGCCAGTGCTGGTTGCCTGGCTGCTCTTGGCAGCTGTGAGGTGAGTGCTGCGTGAGGCCCTGGCAGGCATGTGTCAGTGTGGGAAGGTGCTGTTTGTGCTTGGGAGGTGCCTTTTGGTGTGGCCATTGGTGCTGTGGCTGGTGCCTTGTGTCCCAGAGTGTGCGAGGCCAGAGCTGGAGGCAGCATTGTGAGGTCACTTGTGCCTGTGTGCCTTGGCGGGCAGTGCTAGGGTGTTGGCTGCTGCTGCTGGTGGTGGTTGTGAGGTCACTGGTGAAGCAGTGCGTGCTAGGCCAGTGCTGGTTGCCTGGCTGCTCTTGGCAGCTGTGAGGTGAGTGCTGCGTGAGGCTGTCGCAGGCATGTGTCAGTGTGGGAAGGTGCTGTTTGTCCTTGGGAGGTGCCTTTTGGTGTGGCCATTGGTGCTGTGGCTGGTGCCTTGTGGCCCAGAGTGTGCGAGGCCAGAGCTGGAGGCAGCATTGTGAGGTCACTTGTGCCTGTGTGCCTTGGCGGGCAGTGCTAGGGTGTTGGCTGCTGCTGGTGGTGGTGGTTGTGAGGTGACTTGTGAAGCAGTGCGTGCTAGGCCAGTGCTGGTTGCCTGGCTGCTCTTGGCAGCTGTGAGGTGAGTGCTGCGTGAGGCCCTGGCAGGCATGTGTCAGTGTGGGAAGGTGCTGTTTGTCCTTGGGAGGTGCTTTTTGGTGTGGCCATTGGTGCTGTGGCTGGTGCCTTGTGTCCCAGGGTGTGCGAGGCCAGAGCTGGAGGCAGCATTGTGAGGTCACTTGTGCCTGTGTGCCTTGGCGGGCAGTGCTAGGGTGTTGGCTGCTGCTGGTGGTGGTGGTTGTGAGGTCACTTGTGAAGCAGTGCGTGCTAGGCCAGTGCTGGTTGCCTGGCTGCTCTTGGCAGCTGTGAGGTGAGTGCTGCGTGAGGCCCTGGCAGGCATGTGTCAGTGTGGGAAGGTGCTGTTTGTGCTTGGGAGGTGCCTTTTGGTTTGGCCATTGGTGCTGTGGCTGGTGCCTTGTGTCCCAGGGTGTGCGAGGCCAGAGCTGGAGGCAGCATTGTGAGGTCACTTGTGCCTGTGTGCCTTGGCGGGCAGTGCTAGGGTGTTGGCTGCTGCTGCTGGTGGTGGTTGTGAGGTGACTTGTGAAGCAGTGCGTGCTAGGCCAGTGCTGGTTGCCTGGCTGCTCTTGGCAGCTGTGAGGTGAGTGCTGCGTGAGGCCCTGGCAGGCACGTGTCAGTGTGGGAAGGTGCTGTTTGTCCTTGGGAGGTGCCTTTTGGTGTGGCCATTGGTGCTGTGGCTGGTGCCTTGTGGCCCAGGGTGTGCGAATCCAGAGCTGGAGGCAGCATTGTGTGGTCACTTGTGCCTGTGTGCCTTGGCGGGCAGTGCTAGGGTGTTGGCTGCTGCTGGTGGTGGTGGTTGTGAGGTCACTTGTGAAGCAGTGCATGCTAGGCCAGTGCTGGTTGCCTGGCTGCTCTTGGCAGCTGTGAGGTGAGTGCTGTGTGAGGCTGTCGCAGGCATGTGTCAGTGTGGGAAGGTGCTGTTTGTCCTTGGGAGGTGCCTTTTGGTGTGGCCATTGGTGCTGTGGCTGGTGCCTTGTGTCCCAGGGTGTGCGAGGCCAGAGCTGGAGGCAGCATTGTGTGGTCACTTGTGCCTGTGTGCCTTGGCGGGCAGTGCTAGGGTGTTGGCTGCTGCTGGTGGTGGTGGTTGTGAGGTGACTGGTGAAGCAGTGCGTGCTAGGCCAGTGCTGGTTGCCTGGCTGCTCTTGGCAGCTGTGAGGTGAGTGCTGCGTGAGGCCCTGGCAGGCATGTGTCAGTGTGGGAAGGTGCTGTTTGTGCTTGGGAGGTGCCTTTTGGTGTGGCCATTGGTGCTGTGGCTGGTGCTTTGTGGCCCAGGGTGTGCGAGGCCAGAGCTGGAGGCAGCATTGTGAGGTCACTTGTGCCTGTGTGCCTTGGCGGGCAGTGCTAGGGTGTTGGCTGCTGCTGGTGGTGGTGGTTGTGAGGTGACTTGTGAAGCAGTGCGTGCTAGGCCAGTGCTGGTTGCCTGGCTGCTCTTGGCAGCTGTGAGGTGAGTGCTGCGTGAGGCCATCGCAGGCATGTGTCAGTGTGGGAAGGTGCTGTTTGTCCTTGGGAGGTGCTTTTTGGTGTGGCCATTGGTGCTGTGGCTGGTGCCTTGTGTCCCAGGGTGTGCGAGGCCAGAGCTGGAGGCAGCATTGTGAGGTCACTTGTGCCTGTGTGCCTTGGCGGGCAGTGCTAGGGTGTTGGCTGCTGCTGGTGGTGGTGGTTGTGAGGTGACTTGTGAAGCAGTGCGTGCTAGGCCAGTGCTGGTTGCCTGGCTGCTCTTGGCAGCTGTGAGGTGAGTGCTGCGTGAGGCCCTGGCAGGCATGTGTCAGTGTGGGAAGGTGCTGTTTGTCCTTGGGAGGTGCTTTTTGGTGTGGCCATTGGTGCTGTGGCTGGTGCCTTGTGTCCCAGGGTGTGCGAGGCCAGAGCTGGAGGCAGCATTGTGAGGTCACTTGTGCCTGTGTGCCTTGGCGGGCAGTGCTAGGGTGTTGGCTGCTGCTGCTGGTGGTGGTTGTGAGGTCACTTGTGAAGCAGTGCGTGCTAGGCCAGTGCTGGTTGCCTGGCTGCTCTTGGCAGCTGTGAGGTGAGTGCTGCGTGAGGCCCTGGCAGGCATGTGTCAGTGTGGGAAGGTGCTGTTTGTCCTTGGGAGGTGCCTTTTGGTGTGGCCATTGGTGCTGTGGCTGGTGCCTTGTGGCCCAGGGTGTGCGAATCCAGAGCTGGAGGCAGCATTGTGAGGTCACTTGTGCCTGTGTGCCTTGGCGGGCAGTGCTAGGGTGTTGGCTGCTGCTGGTGTTGGTGGTTGTGAGGTCACTTGTGAAGCAGTGCGTACTAGGCCAGTGCTGGTTGCCTGGCTGCTCTTGGCAGCTGTGAGGTGAGTGCTGCGTGAGGCTGTCGCAGGCATGTGTCAGTGTGGGAAGGTGCTGTTTGTCCTTGGGAGGTGCCTTTTGGTGTGGCCATTGGTGCTGTGGCTGGTGCCTTGTGTCCCAGGGTGTGCGAGGCCAGAGCTGGAGGCAGCATTGTGAGGTCACTTGTGCCTGTGTGCCTTGGCGGGCAGTGCTAGGGTGTTGGCTGCTGCTGGTGGTGGTGGTTGTGAGGTGACTTGTGAAGCAGTGCGTGCTAGGCCAGTGCTGGTTGCCTGGCTGCTCTTGGCAGCTGTGAGGTGAGTGCTGCGTGAGGCTGTCGCAGGCATGTGTCAGTGTGGGAAGGTGCTGTTTGTCCTTGGGAGGTGCCTTTTGGTGTGGCCATTGGTGCTGTGGCTGGTGCCTTGTGTCCCAGGGTGTGCGAGGCCAGAGCTGGAGGCAGCATTGTGAGGTCACTTGTGCCTGTGTGCCTTGGCGGGCAGTGCTAGGGTGTTGGCTGCTGCTGGTGTTGGTGGTTGTGAGGTCACTTGTGAAGCAGTGCGTGCTAGGCCAGTGCTGGTTGCCTGGCTGCTCTTGGCAGCTGTGAGGTGAGTGCTGCGTGAGGCCCTGGCAGGCATGTGTCAGTGTGGGAAGGTGCTGTTTGTCCTTGGGAGGTGCCTTTTGGTGTGGCCATTGGTGCTGTGGCTGGTGCCTTGTGTCCCAGGGTGTGCGAGGCCAGAGCTGGAGGCAGCATTGTGTGGTCACTTGTGCCTGTGTGCCTTGGCGGGCAGTGCTAGGGTGTTGGCTGCTGCTGGTGGTGGTGGTTGTGAGGTGACTGGTGAAGCAGTGCGTGCTAGGCCAGTGCTGGTTGCCTGGCTGCTCTTGGCAGCTGTGAGGTGAGTGCTGCGTGAGGCCCTGGCAGGCATGTGTCAGTGTGGGAAGGTGCTGTTTGTCCTTGGGAGGTGCCTTTTGGTGTGGCCATTGGTGCTGTGGCTGGTGCTTTGAGGCCCAGGGTGTGAGAGGCCAGAGCTGGAGGCAGCATTGTGAGGTCACTTGTGCCTGTGTGCCTTGGCGGGCAGTGCTAGGGTGTTGGCTGCTGCTGGTGGTGGTGGTTGTGAGGTCACTTGTGAAGCAGTGCGTGCTAGGCCAGTGCTGGTTGCCTGGCTGCTCTTGGCAGCTGTGAGGTGAGTGCTGTGTGAGGCTGTCGCAGGCATGTGTCAGTGTGGGAAGGTGCTGTTTGTCCTTGGGAGGTGCCTTTTGGTGTGGCCATTGGTGCTGTGGCTGGTGCCTTGTGTCCCAGGGTGTGCGAGGCCAGAGCTGGAGGCAGCATTGTGTGGTCACTTGTGCCTGTGTGCCTTGGCGGGCAGTGCTAGGGTGTTGGCTGCTGCTGGTGGTGGTGGTTGTGAGGTGACTGGTGAAGCAGTGCGTGCTAGGCCAGTGCTGGTTGCCTGGCTGCTCTTGGCAGCTGTGAGGTGAGTGCTGCGTGAGGCCCTGGCAGGCATGTGTCAGTGTGGGAAGGTGCTGTTTGTCCTTGGGAGGTGCCTTTTGGTGTGGCCATTGGTGCTGTGGCTGGTGCCTTGTGTCCCAGGGTGTGCGAGGCCAGAGCTGGAGGCAGCATTGTGTGGTCACTTGTGCCTGTGTGCCTTGGCGGGCAGTGCTAGGGTGTTGGCTGCTGCTGGTGGTGGTGGTTGTGAGGTGACTTGTGAAGCAGTGCGTGCTAGGCCAGTGCTGGTTGCCTGGCTGCTCTTGGCAGCTGTGAGGTGAGTGCTGCGTGAGGCCCTGGCAGGCACGTGTCAGTGTGGGAAGGTGCTGTTTGTCCTTGGGAGGTGCCTTTTGGTGTGGCCATTGGTGCTGTGGCTGGTGCTTTGAGGCCCAGGGTGTGAGAGGCCAGAGCTGGAGGCAGCATTGTGAGGTCACTTGTGCCTGTGTGCCTTGGCGGGCAGTGCTCGGGTGTTGGCTGCTGCTGGTGGTGGTGGTTGTGAGGTCACTTGTGAAGCAGTGCATGCTAGGCCAGTGCTGGTTGCCTGGCTGCTCTTGGCAGCTGTGAGGTGAGTGCTGCGTGAGGCCGTCGCAGGCATGTGTCAGTGTGGGAAGGTGCTGTTTGTCCTTGGGAGGTGCCTTTTGGTGTGGCCATTGGTGCCGTGGCTGGTGCCTTTTGGCCCAGGGTGTGAGAGGCCAGAGCTGGAGGCAGCATTGTGAGGTCACTTGTGCCTGTGTGCCTTGGCGGGCAGTGCTAGGGTGTTGGCTGCTGGTGGTGGTGGTGGTTGTGAGGTCACTTGTGAAGCAGTGCGTGCTAGGCCAGTGCTGGTTGCCTGGCTGCTCTTGGCAGCTGTGAGGTGAGTGCTGCGTGAGGCCCTGGCAGGCATGTGTCAGTGTGGGAAGGTGCTGTTTGTCCTTGGGAGGTGCCTTTTGGTGTGGCCATTGGTGCTGTGGCTGGTGCCTTGTGTCCCAGGGTGTGCGAGGCCAGAGCTGGAGGCAGCATTGTGAGGTCACTTGTGCCTATGTGCCTTGGCGGGCAGTGCTAGGGTGTTGGCTGCTGCTGGTAGTGGTGGTTGTGAGGTGACTGGTGAAGCAGTGCGTGCTAGGCCAGTGCTGGTTGCCTGGCTGCTCTTGGCAGCTGTGAGGTGAGTGCTGCGTGAGGCCCTGGCAGGCATGTGTCAGTGTGGGAAGGTGCTGTTTGTCCTTGGGAGGTGCCTTTTGGTGTGGCCATTGGTGCTGTGGCTGGTGCCTTGTGTCCCAGGGTGTGCGAGGCCAGAGCTGGAGGCAGCATTGTGAGGTCACTTGTGCCTGTGTGCCTTGGCGGGCAGTGCTAGGGTGTTGGCTGCTGCTGGTGGTGGTGGTTGTGAGGTCACTTGTGAAGCAGTGCGTGCTAGGCCAGTGCTGGTTGCCTGGCTGCTCTTGGCAGCTGTGAGGTGAGTGCTGCGTGAGGCCCTGGCAGGCATGTGTCAGTGTGGGAAGGTGCTGTTTGTCCTTGGGAGGTGCCTTTTGGTGTTTCCATTGGTGCTGTGGCTGGTGCCTTGTGTCCCAGGGTCTGCGAGGCCAGAGCTGGAGGCAGCATTGTGAGGTCACTTGTGCCTGTGTGCCTTGGCGGGCAGTGCTAGGGTGTTGGCTGCTGCTGGTGGTGGTGGTTGTGAGGTGACTTGTGAAGCAGTGCGTGCTAGGCCAGTGCTGGTTGCCTGGCTGCTCTTGGCAGCTGTGAGGTGAGTGCTGCGTGAGGCCCTGGCAGGCATGTGTCAGTGTGGGAAGGTGCTGTTTGTCCTTGGGAGGTGCCTTTTGGTGTGGCCATTGGTGCTGTGGCTGGTGCCTTGTGTCCCAGGGTGTGAGAGGCCAGAGCTGGAGGCAGCATTGTGAGGTCACTTGTGCCTGTGTGCCTTGGCGGGCAGTGCTAGGGTGTTGGCTGCTGCTGCTGGTGGTGGTTGTGAGGTCACTTGTGAAGCAGTGCGTGCTAGGCCAGTGCTGGTTGCCTGGCTGCTCTTGGCAGCTGTGAGGTGAGTGCTGCGTGAGGCCCTGGCAGGCATGTGTCAGTGTGGGAAGGTGCTGTTTGTCCTTGGGAGGTGCCTTTTGGTGTGGCCATTGGTGCTGTGGCTGGTGCCTTGTGTCCCAGAGTGTGCGAGGCCAGAGCTGGAGGCAGCATTGTGAGGTCACTTGTGCCTGTGTGCCTTGGCGGGCAGTGCTAGGGTGTTGGCTGCTGCTGCTGGTGGTGGTTGTGAGGTGACTTGTGAAGCAGTGCGTGCTAGGCCAGTGCTGGTTGCCTGGCTGCTCTTGGCAGCTGTGAGGTGAGTGCTGCGTGAGGCCCTGGCAGGCATGTGTCAGTGTGGGAAGGTGCTGTTTGTCCTTGGGAGGTGCCTTTTGGTGTGGCCATTGGTGCTGTGGCTGGTGCTTTGAGGCCCAGGGTGTGAGAGGCCAGAGCTGGAGGCAGCATTGTGAGGTCACTTGTGCCTGTGTGCCTTGTCGGGCAGTGCTCGGGTGTTGGCTGCTGGTGGTGGTGGTGGTTGTGAGGTCACTTGTGAAGCAGTGCATGCTAGGCCAGTGCTGGTTGCCTGGCTGCTCTTGGCAGCTGTGAGGTGAGTGCTGTGTGAGGCTGTCGCAGGCATGTGTCAGTGTGGGAAGGTGCTGTTTGTGCTTGGGAGGTGCCTTTTGGTGTGGCCATTGGTGCTGTGGCTGGTGCCTTGTGTCCCAGGGTGTGCGAGGCCAGAGCTGGAGGCAGCATTGTGTGGTCACTTGTGCCTGTGTGCCTTGGCGGGCAGTGCTAGGGTGTTGGCTGCTGCTGGTGGTGGTGGTTGTGAGGTGACTGGTGAAGCAGTGCGTGCTAGGCCAGTGCTGGTTGCCTGGCTGCTCTTGGCAGCTGTGAGGTGAGTGCTGCGTGAGGCCCTGGCAGGCATGTGTCAGTGTGGGAAGGTGCTGTTTGTGCTTGGGAGGTGCCTTTTGGTGTGGCCATTGGTGCTGTGGCTGGTGCTTTGTGGCCCAGGGTGTGAGAGGCCAGAGCTGGAGGCAGCATTGTGAGGTCACTTGTGCCTGTGTGCCTTGGCGGGCAGTGCTAGGGTGTTGGCTGCTGCTGGTGGTGGTGGTTGTGAGGTCACTTGTGAAGCAGTGCGTGCTAGGCCAGTGCTGGTTGCCTGGCTGCTCTTGGCAGCTGTGAGGTGAGTGCTGCGTGAGGCCCTGGCAGGCATGTGTCAGTGTGGGAAGGTGCTGTTTGTCCTTGGGAGGTGCTTTTTGGTGTGGCCATTGGTGCTGTGGCTGGTGCCTTGTGTCCCAGGGTGTGCGAGGCCAGAGCTGGAGGCAGCATTGTGAGGTCACTTGTGCCTGTGTGCCTTGGCGGGCAGTGCTAGGGTGTTGGCTGCTGCTGGTGGTGGTGGTTGTGAGGTGACTTGTGAAGCAGTGCGTGCTAGGCCAGTGCTGGTTGCCTGGCTGCTCTTGGCAGCTGTGAGGTGAGTGCTGCGTGAGGCCCTGGCAGGCATGTGTCAGTGTGGGAAGGTGCTGTTTGTCCTTGGGAGGTGCCTTTTGGTGTGGCCATTGGTGCTGTGGCTGGTGCCTTGTGTCCCAGAGTGTGCGAGGCCAGAGCTGGAGGCAGCATTGTGAGGTCACTTGTGCCTGTGTGCCTTGGCGGGCAGTGCTAGGGTGTTGGCTGCTGGTGGTGGTGGTGGTTGTGAGGTCACTTGTGAAGCAGTGCGTGCTAGGCCAGTGCTGGTTGCCTGGCTGCTCTTGGCAGCTGTGAGGTGAGTGCTGTGTGAGGCTGTCGCAGGCATGTGTCAGTGTGGGAAGGTGCTGTTTGTCCTTGGGAGGTGCCTTTTGGTGTGGCCATTGGTGCTGTGGCTGGTGCCTTGTGTCCCAGGGTGTGCGAGGCCAGAGCTGGAGGCAGCATTGTGAGGTCACTTGTGCCTATGTGCCTTGGCGGGCAGTGCTAGGGTGTTGGCTGCTGCTGGTAGTGGTGGTTGTGAGGTGACTGGTGAAGCAGTGCGTGCTAGGCCAGTGCTGGTTGCCTGGCTGCTCTTGGCAGCTGTGAGGTGAGTGCTGCGTGAGGCCCTGGCAGGCATGTGTCAGTGTGGGAAGGTGCTGTTTGTCCTTGGGAGGTGCCTTTTGGTGTGGCCATTGGTGCTGTGGCTGGTGCCTTGTGTCCCAGGGTGTGCGAGGCCAGAGCTGGAGGCAGCATTGTGAGGTCACTTGTGCCTGTGTGCCTTGGCGGGCAGTGCTAGGGTGTTGGCTGCTGCTGGTGGTGGTGGTTGTGAGGTGACTTGTGAAGCAGTGCGTGCTAGGCCAGTGCTGGTTGCCTGGCTGCTCTTGGCAGCTGTGAGGTGAGTGCTGCGTGAGGCCCTGGCAGGCATGTGTCAGTGTGGGAAGGTGCTGTTTGTCCTTGGGAGGTGCCTTTTGGTGTGGCCATTGGTGCTGTGGCTGGTGCCTTGTGTCCCAGGGTGTGAGAGGCCAGAGCTGGAGGCAGCATTGTGAGGTCACTTGTGCCTGTGTGCCTTGGCGGGCAGTGCTAGGGTGTTGGCTGCTGCTGCTGGTGGTGGTTGTGAGGTCACTTGTGAAGCAGTGCGTGCTAGGCCAGTGCTGGTTGCCTGGCTGCTCTTGGCAGCTGTGAGGTGAGTGCTGCGTGAGGCCCTGGCAGGCATGTGTCAGTGTGGGAAGGTGCTGTTTGTCCTTGGGAGGTGCCTTTTGGTGTGGCCATTGGTGCTGTGGCTGGTGCCTTGTGTCCCAGAGTGTGCGAGGCCAGAGCTGGAGGCAGCATTGTGAGGTCACTTGTGCCTGTGTGCCTTGGCGGGCAGTGCTAGGGTGTTGGCTGCTGCTGGTGGTGGTGGTTGTGAGGTGACTTGTGAAGCAGTGCGTGCTAGGCCAGTGCTGGTTGCCTGGCTGCTCTTGGCAGCTGTGAGGTGAGTGCTGCGTGAGGCCCTGGCAGGCATGTGTCAGTGTGGGAAGGTGCTGTTTGTCCTTGGGAGGTGCCTTTTGGTGTGGCCATTGGTGCTGTGGCTGGTGCTTTGAGGCCCAGGGTGTGAGAGGCCAGAGCTGGAGGCAGCATTGTGAGGTCACTTGTGCCTGTGTGCCTTGGCGGGCAGTGCTCGGGTGTTGGCTGCTGGTGGTGGTGGTGGTTGTGAGGTCACTTGTGAAGCAGTGCATGCTAGGCCAGTGCTGGTTGCCTGGCTGCTCTTGGCAGCTGTGAGGTGAGTGCTGTGTGAGGCTGTCGCAGGCATGTGTCAGTGTGGGAAGGTGCTGTTTGTCCTTGGGAGGTGCCTTTTGGTGTGGCCATTGGTGCTGTGGCTGGTGCCTTGTGTCCCAGGGTGTGCGAGGCCAGAGCTGGAGGCAGCATTGTGTGGTCACTTGTGCCTGTGTGCCTTGGCGGGCAGTGCTAGGGTGTTGGCTGCTGCTGGTGGTGGTGGTTGTGAGGTGACTGGTGAAGCAGTGCGTGCTAGGCCAGTGCTGGTTGCCTGGCTGCTCTTGGCAGCTGTGAGGTGAGTGCTGCGTGAGGCCCTGGCAGGCATGTGTCAGTGTGGGAAGGTGCTGTTTGTGCTTGGGAGGTGCCTTTTGGTGTGGCCATTGGTGCTGTGGCTGGTGCTTTGTGGCCCAGGGTGTGAGAGGCCAGAGCTGGAGGCAGCATTGTGAGGTCACTTGTGCCTGTGTGCCTTGGCGGGCAGTGCTAGGGTGTTGGCTGCTGCTGGTGGTGGTGGTTGTGAGGTCACTTGTGAAGCAGTGCGTGCTAGGCCAGTGCTGGTTGCCTGGCTGCTCTTGGCAGCTGTGAGGTGAGTGCTGCGTGAGGCCCTGGCAGGCATGTGTCAGTGTGGGAAGGTGCTGTTTGTCCTTGGGAGGTGCTTTTTGGTGTGGCCATTGGTGCTGTGGCTGGTGCCTTGTGTCCCAGGGTGTGCGAGGCCAGAGCTGGAGGCAGCATTGTGAGGTCACTTGTGCCTGTGTGCCTTGGCGGGCAGTGCTAGGGTGTTGGCTGCTGCTGGTGGTGGTGGTTGTGAGGTGACTTGTGAAGCAGTGCGTGCTAGGCCAGTGCTGGTTGCCTGGCTGCTCTTGGCAGCTGTGAGGTGAGTGCTGCGTGAGGCCCTGGCAGGCATGTGTCAGTGTGGGAAGGTGCTGTTTGTCCTTGGGAGGTGCCTTTTGGTGTGGCCATTGGTGCTGTGGCTGGTGCCTTGTGTCCCAGAGTGTGCGAGGCCAGAGCTGGAGGCAGCATTGTGAGGTCACTTGTGCCTGTGTGCCTTGGCGGGCAGTGCTAGGGTGTTGGCTGCTGGTGGTGGTGGTGGTTGTGAGGTCACTTGTGAAGCAGTGCGTGCTAGGCCAGTGCTGGTTGCCTGGCTGCTCTTGGCAGCTGTGAGGTGAGTGCTGTGTGAGGCTGTCGCAGGCATGTGTCAGTGTGGGAAGGTGCTGTTTGTCCTTGGGAGGTGCCTTTTGGTGTGGCCATTGGTGCTGTGGCTGGTGCCTTGTGTCCCAGGGTGTGCGAGGCCAGAGCTGGAGGCAGCATTGTGAGGTCACTTGTGCCTATGTGCCTTGGCGGGCAGTGCTAGGGTGTTGGCTGCTGCTGGTGTTGGTGGTTGTGAGGTCACTTGTGAAGCAGTGCGTACTAGGCCAGTGCTGGTTGCCTGGCTGCTCTTGGCAGCTGTGAGGTGAGTGCTGCGTGAGGCCCTGGCAGGCATGTGTCAGTGTGGGAAGGTGCTGTTTGTCCTTGGGAGGTGCCTTTTGGTGTGGCCATTGGTGCTGTGGCTGGTGCCTTGTGTCCCAGGGTCTGCGAGGCCAGAGCTGGAGGCAGCATTGTGAGGTCACTTGTGCCTGTGTGCCTTGGCGGGCAGTGCTAGGGTGTTGGCTGCTGCTGGTGGTGGTGGTTGTGAGGTGACTTGTGAAGCAGTGCGTGCTAGGCCAGTGCTGGTTGCCTGGCTGCTCTTGGCAGCTGTGAGGTGAGTGCTGCGTGAGGCCCTGGCAGGCATGTGTCAGTGTGGGAAGGTGCTGTTTGTCCTTGGGAGGTGCCTTTTGGTGTGGCCATTGGTGCTGTGGCTGGTGCCTTGTGTCCCAGGGTGTGAGAGGCCAGAGCTGGAGGCAGCATTGTGAGGTCACTTGTGCCTGTGTGCCTTGGCGGGCAGTGCTAGGGTGTTGGCTGCTGCTGCTGGTGGTGGTTGTGAGGTCACTTGTGAAGCAGTGCGTGCTAGGCCAGTGCTGGTTGCCTGGCTGCTCTTGGCAGCTGTGAGGTGAGTGCTGCGTGAGGCCCTGGCAGGCATGTGTCAGTGTGGGAAGGTGCTGTTTGTCCTTGGGAGGTGCTTTTTGGTGTGGCCATTGGTGCTGTGGCTGGTGCCTTGTGTCCCAGGGTGTGCGAGGCCAGAGCTGGAGGCAGCATTGTGAGGTCACTTGTGCCTGTGTGCCTTGGCGGGCAGTGCTAGGGTGTTGGCTGCTGCTGGTGGTGGTGGTTGTGAGGTGACTTGTGAAGCAGTGCGTGCTAGGCCAGTGCTGGTTGCCTGGCTGCTCTTGGCAGCTGTGAGGTGAGTGCTGCGTGAGGCCCTGGCAGGCATGTGTCAGTGTGGGAAGGTGCTGTTTGTCCTTGGGAGGTGCCTTTTGGTGTGGCCATTGGTGCTGTGGCTGGTGCCTTGTGTCCCAGGGTGTGCGAGGCCAGAGCTGGAGGCAGCATTGTGAGGTCACTTGTGCCTCTGTGCCTTGGCGGGCAGTGCTAGGGTGTTGGCTGCTGCTGGTAGTGGTGGTTGTGAGGTGACTGGTGAAGCAGTGCGTGCTAGGCCAGTGCTGGTTGCCTGGCTGCTCTTGGCAGCTGTGAGGTGAGTGCTGCGTGAGGCCCTGGCAGGCATGTGTCAGTGTGGGAAGGTGCTGTTTGTCCTTGGGAGGTGCCTTTTGGTGTGGCCATTGGTGCTGTGGCTGGTGCCTTGTGTCCCAGGGTGTGCGAGGCCAGAGCTGGAGGCAGCATTGTGAGGTCACTTGTGCCTGTGTGCCTTGGCGGGCAGTGCTAGGGTGTTGGCTGCTGCTGGTGGTGGTGGTTGTGAGGTCACTTGTGAAGCAGTGCGTGCTAGGCCAGTGCTGGTTGCCTGGCTGCTCTTGGCAGCTGTGAGGTGAGTGCTGCGTGAGGCCCTGGCAGGCATGTGTCAGTGTGGGAAGGTGCTGTTTGTCCTTGGGAGGTGCCTTTTGGTGTGGCCATTGGTGCTGTGGCTGGTGCCTTGTGTCCCAGAGTCTGCGAGGCCAGAGCTGGAGGCAGCATTGTGAGGTCACTTGTGCCTGTGTGCCTTGGCGGGCAGTGCTAGGGTGTTGGCTGCTGCTGGTGGTGGTGGTTGTGAGGTGACTTGTGAAGCAGTGCGTGCTAGGCCAGTGCTGGTTGCCTGTCTGCTCTTGGCAGCTGTGAGGTGAGTGCTGCGTGAGGCCCTGGCAGGCATGTGTCAGTGTGGGAAGGTGCTGTTTGTCCTTGGGAGGTGCCTTTTGGTGTGGCCATTGGTGCTGTGGCTGGTGCCTTGTGTCCCAGGGTGTGAGAGGCCAGAGCTGGAGGCAGCATTGTGAGGTCACTTGTGCCTGTGTGCCTTGGCGGGCAGTGCTAGGGTGTTGGCTGCTGCTGCTGGTGGTGGTTGTGAGGTCACTTGTGAAGCAGTGCGTGCTAGGCCAGTGCTGGTTGCCTGGCTGCTCTTGGCAGCTGTGAGGTGAGTGCTGCGTGAGGCCCTGGCAGGCATGTGTCAGTGTGGGAAGGTGCTGTTTGTCCTTGGGAGGTGCCTTTTGGTGTGGCCATTGGTGCTGTGGCTGGTGCCTTGTGTCCCAGAGTGTGCGAGGCCAGAGCTGGAGGCAGCATTGTGAGGTCACTTGTGCCTGTGTGCCTTGGCGGGCAGTGCTAGGGTGTTGGCTGCTGCTGCTGGTGGTGGTTGTGAGGTGACTTGTGAAGCAGTGCGTGCTAGGCCAGTGCTGGTTGCCTGGCTGCTCTTGGCAGCTGTGAGGTGAGTGCTGCGTGAGGCCCTGGCAGGCATGTGTCAGTGTGGGAAGGTGCTGTTTGTCCTTGGGAGGTGCCTTTTGGTGTGGCCATTGGTGCTGTGGCTGGTGCTTTGAGGCCCAGGGTGTGAGAGGCCAGAGCTGGAGGCAGCATTGTGAGGTCACTTGTGCCTGTGTGCCTTGTCGGGCAGTGCTCGGGTGTTGGCTGCTGCTGGTGGTGGTGGTTGTGAGGTCACTTGTGAAGCAGTGCATGCTAGGCCAGTGCTGGTTGCCTGGCTGCTCTTGGCAGCTGTGAGGTGAGTGCTGTGTGAGGCTGTCGCAGGCATGTGTCAGTGTGGGAAGGTGCTGTTTGTCCTTGGGAGGTGCCTTTTGGTGTGGCCATTGGTGCTGTGGCTGGTGCCTTGTGTCCCAGGGTGTGCGAGGCCAGAGCTGGAGGCAGCATTGTGTGGTCACTTGTGCCTGTGTGCCTTGGCGGGCAGTGCTAGGGTGTTGGCTGCTGCTGGTGGTGGTGGTTGTGAGGTGACTGGTGAAGCAGTGCGTGCTAGGCCAGTGCTGGTTGCCTGGCTGCTCTTGGCAGCTGTGAGGTGAGTGCTGCGTGAGGCCCTGGCAGGCATGTGTCAGTGTGGGAAGGTGCTGTTTGTGCTTGGGAGGTGCCTTTTGGTGTGGCCATTGGTGCTGTGGCTGGTGCTTTGTGGCCCAGGGTGTGAGAGGCCAGAGCTGGAGGCAGCATTGTGAGGTCACTTGTGCCTGTGTGCCTTGGCGGGCAGTGCTAGGGTGTTGGCTGCTGCTGGTGGTGGTGGTTGTGAGGTCACTTGTGAAGCAGTGCGTGCTAGGCCAGTGCTGGTTGCCTGGCTGCTCTTGGCAGCTGTGAGGTGAGTGCTGCGTGAGGCCCTGGCAGGCATGTGTCAGTGTGGGAAGGTGCTGTTTGTCCTTGGGAGGTGCTTTTTGGTGTGGCCATTGGTGCTGTGGCTGGTGCCTTGTGTCCCAGGGTGTGCGAGGCCAGAGCTGGAGGCAGCATTGTGAGGTCACTTGTGCCTGTGTGCCTTGGCGGGCAGTGCTAGGGTGTTGGCTGCTGCTGGTGGTGGTGGTTGTGAGGTGACTTGTGAAGCAGTGCGTGCTAGGCCAGTGCTGGTTGCCTGGCTGCTCTTGGCAGCTGTGAGGTGAGTGCTGTGTGAGGCCCTGGCAGGCATGTGTCAGTGTGGGAAGGTGCTGTTTGTCCTTGGGAGGTGCTTTTTGGTGTGGCCATTGGTGCTGTGGCTGGTGCCTTGTGTCCCAGGGTGTGCGAGGCCAGAGCTGGAGGCAGCATTGTGAGGTCACTTGTGCCTGTGTGCCTTGGCGGGCAGTGCTAGGGTGTTGGCTGCTGCTGCTGGTGGTGGTTGTGAGGTGACTTGTGAAGCAGTGCGTGCTAGGCCAGTGCTGGTTGCCTGGCTGCTCTTGGCAGCTGTGAGGTGAGTGCTGCGTGAGGCCCTGGCAGGCATGTGTCAGTGTGGGAAGGTGCTGTTTGTCCTTGGGAGGTGCCTTTTGGTGTGGCCATTGGTGCTGTGGCTGGTGCCTTGTGGCCCAGGGTGTGCGAATCCAGAGCTGGAGGCAGCATTGTGAGGTCACTTGTGCCTGTGTGCCTTGGCGGGCAGTGCTAGGGTGTTGGCTGCTGCTGGTGTTGGTGGTTGTGAGGTCACTTGTGAAGCAGTGCGTACTAGGCCAGTGCTGGTTGCCTGGCTGCTCTTGGCAGCTGTGAGGTGAGTGCTGCGTGAGGCTGTCGCAGGCATGTGTCAGTGTGGGAAGGTGCTGTTTGTCCTTGGGAGGTGCCTTTTGGTGTGGCCATTGGTGCTGTGGCTGGTGCCTTGTGGCCCAGGGTGTGCGAGGCCAGAGCTGGAGGCAGCATTGTGAGGTCACTTGTGCCTGTGTGCCTTGGCGGGCAGTGCTAGGGTGTTGGCTGCTGCTGCTGGTGGTGGTTGTGAGGTGACTTGTGAAGCAGTGCGTGCTAGGCCAGTGCTGGTTGCCTGGCTGCTCTTGGCAGCTGTGAGGTGAGTGCTGTGTGAGGCTGTCGCAGGCATGTGTCAGTGTGGGAAGGTGCTGTTTGTCCTTGGGAGGTGCCTTTTGGTGTGGCCATTGGTGCTGTGGCTGGTGCCTTGTGTCCCAGGGTGTGCGAGGCCAGAGCTGGAGGCAGCATTGTGAGGTCACTTGTGCCTGTGTGCCTTGGCGGGCAGTGCTAGGGTGTTGGCTGCTGCTGGTGTTGGTGGTTGTGAGGTCACTTGTGAAGCAGTGCGTACTAGGCCAGTGCTGGTTGCCTGGCTGCTCTTGGCAGCTGTGAGGTGAGTGCTGCGTGAGGCCCTGGCAGGCATGTGTCAGTGTGGGAAGGTGCTGTTTGTCCTTGGGAGGTGCCTTTTGGTGTGGCCATTGGTGCTGTGGCTGGTGCCTTGTGTCCCAGGGTGTGCGAGGCCAGAGCTGGAGGCAGCATTGTGTGGTCACTTGTGCCTGTGTGCCTTGGCGGGCAGTGCTAGGGTGTTGGCTGCTGCTGGTGGTGGTGGTTGTGAGGTGACTGGTGAAGCAGTGCGTGCTAGGCCAGTGCTGGTTGCCTGGCTGCTCTTGGCAGCTGTGAGGTGAGTGCTGCGTGAGGCCCTGGCAGGCATGTGTCAGTGTGGGAAGGTGCTGTTTGTCCTTGGGAGGTGCCTTTTGGTGTGGCCATTGGTGCTGTGGCTGGTGCTTTGAGGCCCAGGGTGTGAGAGGCCAGAGCTGGAGGCAGCATTGTGAGGTCACTTGTGCCTGTGTGCCTTGGCGGGCAGTGCTAGGGTGTTGGCTGCTGGTGGTGGTGGTGGTTGTGAGGTCACTTGTGAAGCAGTGCGTGCTAGGCCAGTGCTGGTTGCCTGGCTGCTCTTGGCAGCTGTGAGGTGAGTGCTGTGTGAGGCTGTCGCAGGCATGTGTCAGTGTGGGAAGGTGCTGTTTGTCCTTGGGAGGTGCCTTTTGGTGTGGCCATTGGTGCTGTGGCTGGTGCCTTGTGTCCCAGGGTGTGCGAGGCCAGAGCTGGAGGCAGCATTGTGAGGTCACTTGTGCCTGTGTGCCTTGGCGGGCAGTGCTAGGGTGTTGGCTGCTGCTGGTGGTGGTGGTTGTGAGGTGACTGGTGAAGCAGTGCGTGCTAGGCCAGTGCTGGTTGCCTGGCTGCTCTTGGCAGCTGTGAGGTGAGTGCTGCGTGAGGCCCTGGCAGGCATGTGTCAGTGTGGGAAGGTGCTGTTTGTGCTTGGGAGGTGCCTTTTGGTGTGGCCATTGGTGCTGTGGCTGGTGCTTTGTGGCCCAGGGTGTGAGAGGCCAGAGCTGGAGGCAGCATTGTGAGGTCACTTGTGCCTGTGTGCCTTGGCGGGCAGTGCTAGGGTGTTGGCTGCTGCTGGTGGTGGTGGTTGTGAGGTCACTTGTGAAGCAGTGCGTGCTAGGCCAGTGCTGGTTGCCTGGCTGCTCTTGGCAGCTGTGAGGTGAGTGCTGCGTGAGGCCCTGGCAGGCATGTGTCAGTGTGGGAAGGTGCTGTTTGTCCTTGGGAGGTGCTTTTTGGTGTGGCCATTGGTGCTGTGGCTGGTGCCTTGTGTCCCAGGGTGTGCGAGGCCAGAGCTGGAGGCAGCATTGTGAGGTCACTTGTGCCTGTGTGCCTTGGCGGGCAGTGCTAGGGTGTTGGCTGCTGCTGGTGGTGGTGGTTGTGAGGTGACTTGTGAAGCAGTGCGTGCTAGGCCAGTGCTGGTTGCCTGGCTGCTCTTGGCAGCTGTGAGGTGAGTGCTGCGTGAGGCCCTGGCAGGCATGTGTCAGTGTGGGAAGGTGCTGTTTGTCCTTGGGAGGTGCCTTTTGGTGTGGCCATTGGTGCTGTGGCTGGTGCCTTGTGTCCCAGGGTGTGCGAGGCCAGAGCTGGAGGCAGCATTGTGAGGTCACTTGTGCCTCTGTGCCTTGGCGGGCAGTGCTAGGGTGTTGGCTGCTGCTGGTAGTGGTGGTTGTGAGGTGACTGGTGAAGCAGTGCGTGCTAGGCCAGTGCTGGTTGCCTGGCTGCTCTTGGCAGCTGTGAGGTGAGTGCTGCGTGAGGCCCTGGCAGGCATGTGTCAGTGTGGGAAGGTGCTGTTTGTCCTTGGGAGGTGCCTTTTGGTGTGGCCATTGGTGCTGTGGCTGGTGCCTTGTGTCCCAGGGTGTGCGAGGCCAGAGCTGGAGGCAGCATTGTGAGGTCACTTGTGCCTGTGTGCCTTGGCGGGCAGTGCTAGGGTGTTGGCTGCTGCTGGTGGTGGTGGTTGTGAGGTCACTTGTGAAGCAGTGCGTGCTAGGCCAGTGCTGGTTGCCTGGCTGCTCTTGGCAGCTGTGAGGTGAGTGCTGCGTGAGGCCCTGGCAGGCATGTGTCAGTGTGGGAAGGTGCTGTTTGTCCTTGGGAGGTGCCTTTTGGTGTGGCCATTGGTGCTGTGGCTGGTGCCTTGTGTCCCAGAGTCTGCGAGGCCAGAGCTGGAGGCAGCATTGTGAGGTCACTTGTGCCTGTGTGCCTTGGCGGGCAGTGCTAGGGTGTTGGCTGCTGCTGGTGGTGGTGGTTGTGAGGTGACTTGTGAAGCAGTGCGTGCTAGGCCAGTGCTGGTTGCCTGTCTGCTCTTGGCAGCTGTGAGGTGAGTGCTGCGTGAGGCCCTGGCAGGCATGTGTCAGTGTGGGAAGGTGCTGTTTGTCCTTGGGAGGTGCCTTTTGGTGTGGCCATTGGTGCTGTGGCTGGTGCCTTGTGTCCCAGGGTGTGAGAGGCCAGAGCTGGAGGCAGCATTGTGAGGTCACTTGTGCCTGTGTGCCTTGGCGGGCAGTGCTAGGGTGTTGGCTGCTGCTGCTGGTGGTGGTTGTGAGGTCACTTGTGAAGCAGTGCGTGCTAGGCCAGTGCTGGTTGCCTGGCTGCTCTTGGCAGCTGTGAGGTGAGTGCTGCGTGAGGCCCTGGCAGGCATGTGTCAGTGTGGGAAGGTGCTGTTTGTCCTTGGGAGGTGCCTTTTGGTGTGGCCATTGGTGCTGTGGCTGGTGCCTTGTGTCCCAGAGTGTGCGAGGCCAGAGCTGGAGGCAGCATTGTGAGGTCACTTGTGCCTGTGTGCCTTGGCGGGCAGTGCTAGGGTGTTGGCTGCTGCTGCTGGTGGTGGTTGTGAGGTGACTTGTGAAGCAGTGCGTGCTAGGCCAGTGCTGGTTGCCTGGCTGCTCTTGGCAGCTGTGAGGTGAGTGCTGCGTGAGGCCCTGGCAGGCATGTGTCAGTGTGGGAAGGTGCTGTTTGTCCTTGGGAGGTGCCTTTTGGTGTGGCCATTGGTGCTGTGGCTGGTGCTTTGAGGCCCAGGGTGTGAGAGGCCAGAGCTGGAGGCAGCATTGTGAGGTCACTTGTGCCTGTGTGCCTTGTCGGGCAGTGCTCGGGTGTTGGCTGCTGCTGGTGGTGGTGGTTGTGAGGTCACTTGTGAAGCAGTGCATGCTAGGCCAGTGCTGGTTGCCTGGCTGCTCTTGGCAGCTGTGAGGTGAGTGCTGTGTGAGGCTGTCGCAGGCATGTGTCAGTGTGGGAAGGTGCTGTTTGTCCTTGGGAGGTGCCTTTTGGTGTGGCCATTGGTGCTGTGGCTGGTGCCTTGTGTCCCAGGGTGTGCGAGGCCAGAGCTGGAGGCAGCATTGTGTGGTCACTTGTGCCTGTGTGCCTTGGCGGGCAGTGCTAGGGTGTTGGCTGCTGCTGGTGGTGGTGGTTGTGAGGTGACTGGTGAAGCAGTGCGTGCTAGGCCAGTGCTGGTTGCCTGGCTGCTCTTGGCAGCTGTGAGGTGAGTGCTGCGTGAGGCCCTGGCAGGCATGTGTCAGTGTGGGAAGGTGCTGTTTGTGCTTGGGAGGTGCCTTTTGGTGTGGCCATTGGTGCTGTGGCTGGTGCTTTGTGGCCCAGGGTGTGAGAGGCCAGAGCTGGAGGCAGCATTGTGAGGTCACTTGTGCCTGTGTGCCTTGGCGGGCAGTGCTAGGGTGTTGGCTGCTGCTGGTGGTGGTGGTTGTGAGGTCACTTGTGAAGCAGTGCGTGCTAGGCCAGTGCTGGTTGCCTGGCTGCTCTTGGCAGCTGTGAGGTGAGTGCTGCGTGAGGCCCTGGCAGGCATGTGTCAGTGTGGGAAGGTGCTGTTTGTCCTTGGGAGGTGCTTTTTGGTGTGGCCATTGGTGCTGTGGCTGGTGCCTTGTGTCCCAGGGTGTGCGAGGCCAGAGCTGGAGGCAGCATTGTGAGGTCACTTGTGCCTGTGTGCCTTGGCGGGCAGTGCTAGGGTGTTGGCTGCTGCTGGTGGTGGTGGTTGTGAGGTGACTTGTGAAGCAGTGCGTGCTAGGCCAGTGCTGGTTGCCTGGCTGCTCTTGGCAGCTGTGAGGTGAGTGCTGCGTGAGGCCCTGGCAGGCATGTGTCAGTGTGGGAAGGTGCTGTTTGTCCTTGGGAGGTGCCTTTTGGTGTGGCCATTGGTGCTGTGGCTGGTGCCTTGTGTCCCAGAGTGTGCGAGGCCAGAGCTGGAGGCAGCATTGTGAGGTCACTTGTGCCTGTGTGCCTTGGCGGGCAGTGCTAGGGTGTTGG
The DNA here is from genome assembly GCF_028389875.1 of Rhea pennata. Classification (NCBI taxonomy): domain Eukaryota; kingdom Metazoa; phylum Chordata; class Aves; order Rheiformes; family Rheidae; genus Rhea; species Rhea pennata. The sequence goes on along the minus strand of NW_026907605.1, from coordinate 75,059 downwards.
CTGCTGGTGGTGGTGGTGGTTGTGAGGTCACTTGTGAAGCAGTGCGTGCTAGGCCAGTGCTGGTTGCCTGGCTGCTCTTGGCAGCTGTGAGGTGAGTGCTGTGTGAGGCTGTCGCAGGCATGTGTCAGTGTGGGAAGGTGCTGTTTGTCCTTGGCAGGTGCCTTTTGGTGTGGCCATTGGTGCTGTGGCTGGTGCCTTGTGTCCCAGGGTGTGCGAGGCCAGAGCTGGAGGCAGCATTGTGAGGTCACTTGTGCCTATGTGCCTTGGCGGGCAGTGCTAGGGTGTTGGCTGCTGCTGGTAGTGGTGGTTGTGAGGTGACTGGTGAAGCAGTGCGTGCTAGGCCAGTGCTGGTTGCCTGGCTGCTCTTGGCAGCTGTGAGGTGAGTGCTGCGTGAGGCCCTGGCAGGCATGTGTCAGTGTGGGAAGGTGCTGTTTGTCCTTGGGAGGTGCTTTTTGGTGTGGCCATTGGTGCTGTGGCTGGTGCCTTGTGTCCCAGGGTGTGCGAGGCCAGAGCTGGAGGCAGCATTGTGAGGTCACTTGTGCCTGTGTGCCTTGGCGGGCAGTGCTAGGGTGTTGGCTGCTGCTGGTGGTGGTGGTTGTGAGGTCACTTGTGAAGCAGTGCGTGCTAGGCCAGTTCTGGTTGCCTGGCTGCTCTTGGCAGCTGTGAGGTGAGTGCTGCGTGAGGCCCTGGCAGGCATGTGTCAGTGTGGGAAGGTGCTGTTTGTCCTTGGGAGGTGCCTTTTGGTGTGGCCATTGGTGCTGTGGCTGGTGCCTTGTGTCCCAGAGTCTGCGAGGCCAGAGCTGGAGGCAGCATTGTGAGGTCACTTGTGCCTGTGTGCCTTGGCGGGCAGTGCTAGGGTGTTGGCTGCTGCTGGTGGTGGTGGTTGTGAGGTGACTTGTGAAGCAGTGCGTGCTAGGCCAGTGCTGGTTGCCTGTCTGCTCTTGGCAGCTGTGAGGTGAGTGCTGCGTGAGGCCCTGGCAGGCATGTGTCAGTGTGGGAAGGTGCTGTTTGTCCTTGGGAGGTGCCTTTTGGTGTGGCCATTGGTGCTGTGGCTGGTGCTTTGAGGCCCAGGGTGTGAGAGGCCAGAGCTGGAGGCAGCATTGTGAGGTCACTTGTGCCTGTGTGCCTTGGCGGGCAGTGCTAGGGTGTTGGCTGCTGCTGGTGGTGGTGGTTGTGAGGTCACTTGTGAAGCAGTGCGTGCTAGGCCAGTGCTGGTTGCCTGGCTGCTCTTGGCAGCTGTGAGGTGAGTGCTGCGTGAGGCCCTGGCAGGCATGTGTCAGTGTGGGAAGGTGCTGTTTGTCCTTGGGAGGTGCCTTTTGGTGTGGCCATTGGTGCTGTGGCTGGTGCCTTGTGTCCCAGAGTGTGCGAGGCCAGAGCTGGAGGCAGCATTGTGAGGTCACTTGTGCCTGTGTGCCTTGGCGGGCAGTGCTAGGGTGTTGGCTGCTGCTGCTGGTGGTGGTTGTGAGGTGACTTGTGAAGCAGTGCGTGCTAGGCCAGTGCTGGTTGCCTGGCTGCTCTTGGCAGCTGTGAGGTGAGTGCTGCGTGAGGCCCTGGCAGGCATGTGTCAGTGTGGGAAGGTGCTGTTTGTCCTTGGGAGGTGCTTTTTGGTGTGGCCATTGGTGCTGTGGCTGGTGCCTTGTGTCCCAGGGTGTGCGAGGCCAGAGCTGGAGGCAGCATTGTGAGGTCACTTGTGCCTGTGTGCCTTGGCGGGCAGTGCTAGGGTGTTGGCTGCTGCTGGTGGTGGTGGTTGTGAGGTGACTTGTGAAGCAGTGCGTGCTAGGCCAGTGCTGGTTGCCTGGCTGCTCTTGGCAGCTGTGAGGTGAGTGCTGCGTGAGGCCCTGGCAGGCATGTGTCAGTGTGGGAAGGTGCTGTTTGTCCTTGGGAGGTGCCTTTTGGTGTGGCCATTGGTGCTGTGGCTGGTGCCTTGTGTCCCAGAGTGTGCGAGGCCAGAGCTGGAGGCAGCATTGTGAGGTCACTTGTGCCTGTGTGCCTTGGCGGGCAGTGCTAGGGTGTTGGCTGCTGCTGGTGGTGGTGGTTGTGAGGTCACTTGTGAAGCAGTGCGTGCTAGGCCAGTGCTGGTTGCCTGGCTGCTCTTGGCAGCTGTGAGGTGAGTGCTGCGTGAGGCCCTGGCAGGCATGTGTCAGTGTGGGAAGGTGCTGTTTGTCCTTGGGAGGTGCCTTTTGGTGTGGCCATTGGTGCTGTGGCTGGTGCCTTGTGGCCCAGGGTGTGCGAATCCAGAGCTGGAGGCAGCATTGTGAGGTCACTTGTGCCTGTGTGCCTTGGCGGGCAGTGCTAGGGTGTTGGCTGCTGGTGGTGGTGGTGGTTGTGAGGTCACTTGTGAAGCAGTGCGTGCTAGGCCAGTGCTGGTTGCCTGGCTGCTCTTGGCAGCTGTGAGGTGAGTGCTGCGTGAGGCCCTGGCAGGCATGTGTCAGTGTGGGAAGGTGCTGTTTGTCCTTGGGAGGTGCTTTTTGGTGTGGCCATTGGTGCTGTGGCTGGTGCCTTGTGTCCCAGGGTGTGCGAGGCCAGAGCTGGAGGCAGCATTGTGAGGTCACTTGTGCCTGTGTGCCTTGGCGGGCAGTGCTAGGGTGTTGGCTGCTGCTGGTGGTGGTGGTTGTGAGGTGACTTGTGAAGCAGTGCGTGCTAGGCCAGTGCTGGTTGCCTGGCTGCTCTTGGCAGCTGTGAGGTGAGTGCTGCGTGAGGCCCTGGCAGGCATGTGTCAGTGTGGGAAGGTGCTGTTTGTCCTTGGGAGGTGCCTTTTGGTGTGGCCATTGGTGCTGTGGCTGGTGCCTTGTGTCCCAGAGTGTGCGAGGCCAGAGCTGGAGGCAGCATTGTGAGGTCACTTGTGCCTGTGTGCCTTGGCGGGCAGTGCTAGGGTGTTGGCTGCTGGTGGTGGTGGTGGTTGTGAGGTCACTTGTGAAGCAGTGCGTGCTAGGCCAGTGCTGGTTGCCTGGCTGCTCTTGGCAGCTGTGAGGTGAGTGCTGTGTGAGGCTGTCGCAGGCATGTGTCAGTGTGGGAAGGTGCTGTTTGTCCTTGGCAGGTGCCTTTTGGTGTGGCCATTGGTGCTGTGGCTGGTGCCTTGTGTCCCAGGGTGTGCGAGGCCAGAGCTGGAGGCAGCATTGTGAGGTCACTTGTGCCTATGTGCCTTGGCGGGCAGTGCTAGGGTGTTGGCTGCTGCTGGTAGTGGTGGTTGTGAGGTGACTGGTGAAGCAGTGCGTGCTAGGCCAGTGCTGGTTGCCTGGCTGCTCTTGGCAGCTGTGAGGTGAGTGCTGCGTGAGGCCCTGGCAGGCATGTGTCAGTGTGGGAAGGTGCTGTTTGTCCTTGGGAGGTGCTTTTTGGTGTGGCCATTGGTGCTGTGGCTGGTGCCTTGTGTCCCAGGGTGTGCGAGGCCAGAGCTGGAGGCAGCATTGTGAGGTCACTTGTGCCTGTGTGCCTTGGCGGGCAGTGCTAGGGTGTTGGCTGCTGCTGGTGGTGGTGGTTGTGAGGTCACTTGTGAAGCAGTGCGTGCTAGGCCAGTGCTGGTTGCCTGGCTGCTCTTGGCAGCTGTGAGGTGAGTGCTGCGTGAGGCCCTGGCAGGCATGTGTCAGTGTGGGAAGGTGCTGTTTGTCCTTGGGAGGTGCCTTTTGGTGTGGCCATTGGTGCTGTGGCTGGTGCCTTGTGTCCCAGAGTCTGCGAGGCCAGAGCTGGAGGCAGCATTGTGAGGTCACTTGTGCCTGTGTGCCTTGGCGGGCAGTGCTAGGGTGTTGGCTGCTGCTGGTGGTGGTGGTTGTGAGGTGACTTGTGAAGCAGTGCGTGCTAGGCCAGTGCTGGTTGCCTGTCTGCTCTTGGCAGCTGTGAGGTGAGTGCTGCGTGAGGCCCTGGCAGGCATGTGTCAGTGTGGGAAGGTGCTGTTTGTCCTTGGGAGGTGCCTTTTGGTGTGGCCATTGGTGCTGTGGCTGGTGCCTTGTGTCCCAGGGTGTGAGAGGCCAGAGCTGGAGGCAGCATTGTGAGGTCACTTGTGCCTGTGTGCCTTGGCGGGCAGTGCTAGGGTGTTGGCTGCTGCTGGTGGTGGTGGTTGTGAGGTCACTTGTGAAGCAGTGCGTGCTAGGCCAGTGCTGGTTGCCTGGCTGCTCTTGGCAGCTGTGAGGTGAGTGCTGCGTGAGGCCCTGGCAGGCATGTGTCAGTGTGGGAAGGTGCTGTTTGTCCTTGGGAGGTGCCTTTTGGTGTGGCCATTGGTGCTGTGGCTGGTGCCTTGTGTCCCAGAGTGTGCGAGGCCAGAGCTGGAGGCAGCATTGTGAGGTCACTTGTGCCTGTGTGCCTTGGCGGGCAGTGCTAGGGTGTTGGCTGCTGCTGCTGGTGGTGGTTGTGAGGTGACTTGTGAAGCAGTGCGTGCTAGGCCAGTGCTGGTTGCCTGGCTGCTCTTGGCAGCTGTGAGGTGAGTGCTGCGTGAGGCCCTGGCAGGCATGTGTCAGTGTGGGAAGGTGCTGTTTGTCCTTGGGAGGTGCTTTTTGGTGTGGCCATTGGTGCTGTGGCTGGTGCCTTGTGTCCCAGGGTGTGCGAGGCCAGAGCTGGAGGCAGCATTGTGAGGTCACTTGTGCCTGTGTGCCTTGGCGGGCAGTGCTAGGGTGTTGGCTGCTGCTGGTGGTGGTGGTTGTGAGGTGACTTGTGAAGCAGTGCGTGCTAGGCCAGTGCTGGTTGCCTGGCTGCTCTTGGCAGCTGTGAGGTGAGTGCTGCGTGAGGCCCTGGCAGGCATGTGTCAGTGTGGGAAGGTGCTGTTTGTCCTTGCGAGGTGCCTTTTGGTGTGGCCATTGGTGCTGTGGCTGGTGCCTTGTGTCCCAGAGTGTGCGAGGCCAGAGCTGGAGGCAGCATTGTGAGGTCACTTGTGCCTGTGTGCCTTGGCGGGCAGTGCTAGGGTGTTGGCTGCTGCTGGTGGTGGTGGTTGTGAGGTCACTTGTGAAGCAGTGCGTGCTAGGCCAGTGCTGGTTGCCTGGCTGCTCTTGGCAGCTGTGAGGTGAGTGCTGCGTGAGGCCCTGGCAGGCATGTGTCAGTGTGGGAAGGTGCTGTTTGTCCTTGGGAGGTGCCTTTTGGTGTGGCCATTGGTGCTGTGGCTGGTGCCTTGTGGCCCAGGGTGTGCGAATCCAGAGCTGGAGGCAGCATTGTGAGGTCACTTGTGCCTGTGTGCCTTGGCGGGCAGTGCTAGGGTGTTGGCTGCTGGTGGTGGTGGTGGTTGTGAGGTCACTTGTGAAGCAGTGCGTGCTAGGCCAGTGCTGGTTGCCTGGCTGCTCTTGGCAGCTGTGAGGTGAGTGCTGTGTGAGGCTGTCGCAGGCATGTGTCAGTGTGGGAAGGTGCTGTTTGTCCTTGGGAGGTGCCTTTTGGTGTGGCCATTGGTGCTGTGGCTGGTGCCTTGTGTCCCAGGGTGTGCGAGGCCAGAGCTGGAGGCAGCATTGTGTGGTCACTTGTGCCTATGTGCCTTGGCGGGCAGTGCTAGGGTGTTGGCTGCTGCTGGTGGTGGTGGTTGTGAGGTGACTGGTGAAGCAGTGCGTGCTAGGCCAGTGCTGGTTGCCTGGCTGCTCTTGGCAGCTTTGAGGTGAGTGCTGCGTGAGGCCCTGGCAGGCATGTGTCAGTGTGGGAAGGTGCTGTTTGTCCTTGGGAGGTGCCATTTGGTGTGGCCATTGGTGCTGTGGCTGGTGCTTTGAGGCCCAGGGTGTGCGAGGCCAGAGCTGGAGGCAGCATTGTGAGGTCACTTGTGCCTGTGTGCCTTGGCGGGCAGTGCTAGGGTGTTGGCTGCTGCTGGTGGTGGTGGTTGTAAGGTCACTTGTGAAGCAGTGTGTGCTAGGCCAGTGCTGGTTGCCTGGCTGCTCTTGGCAGCTGTGAGGTGAGTGCTGCGTGAGGCCGTCGCAGGCATGTGTCAGTGTGGGAAGGTGCTGTTTGTCCTTGGGAGGTGCCTTTTGGTGTGGCCATTGGTGCTGTGGCTGGTGCCTTGTGTCCCAGGGTGTGAGAGGCCAGAGCTGGAGGCAGCATTGTGAGGTCACTTGTGCCTGTGTGCCTTGGCGGGCAGTGCTAGGGTGTTGGCTGCTGCTGGTGGTGGTGGTTGTGAGGTGACTTGTGAAGCAGTGCGTGCTAGGCCAGTGCTGGTTGCCTGGCTGCTCTTGGCAGCTGTGAGGTGAGTGCTGCGTGAGGCCCTGGCAGGCATGTGTCAGTGTGGGAAGGTGCTGTTTGTCCTTGGGAGGTGCTTTTTGGTGTGGCCATTGGTGCTGTGGCTGGTGCCTTGTGGCCCAGGGTGTGCGAGGCCAGAGCTGGAGGCAGCATTGTGAGGTCACTTGTGCCTGTGTGCCTTGGCGGGCAGTGCTAGGGTGTTGGCTGCTGCTGGTGGTGGTGGTTGTGAGGTGACTTGTGAAGCAGTGCGTGCTAGGCCAGTGCTGGTTGCCTGGCTGCTCTTGGCAGCTGTGAGGTGAGTGCTGTGTGAGGCTGTCGCAGGCATGTGTCAGTGTGGGAAGGTGCTGTTTGTCCTTGGGAGGTGCCTTTTGGTGTGGCCATTGGTGCTGTGGCTGGTGCCTTGTGTCCCAGGGTGTGCGAGGCCAGAGCTGGAGGCAGCATTGTGTGGTCACTTTTGCCTGTGTGCCTTGGCGGGCAGTGCTAGGGTGTTGGCTGCTGCTGGTGGTGGTGGTTGTGAGGTGACTGGTGAAGCAGTGCGTGCTAGGCCAGTGCTGGTTGCCTGGCTGCTCTTGGCAGCTGTGAGGTGAGTGCTGCGTGAGGCCCTGGCAGGCATGTGTCAGTGTGGGAAGGTGCTGTTTGTGCTTGGGAGGTGCCTTTTGGTGTGGCCATTGGTGCTGTGGCTGGTGCTTTGTGGCCCAGGGTGTGAGAGGCCAGAGCTGGAGGCAGCATTGTGAGGTCACTTGTGCCTGTGTGCCTTGGCGGGCAGTGCTAGGGTGTTGGCTGCTGCTGGTGGTGGTGGTTGTGAGGTCACTTGTGAAGCAGTGCGTGCTAGGCCAGTGCTGGTTGCCTGGCTGCTCTTGGCAGCTGTGAGGTGAGTGCTGCGTGAGGCCCTGGCAGGCATGTGTCAGTGTGGGAAGGTGCTGTTTGTCCTTGGGAGGTGCTTTTTGGTGTGGCCATTGGTGCTGTGGCTGGTGCCTTGTGTCCCAGGGTGTGAGAGGCCAGAGCTGGAGGCAGCATTGTGAGGTCACTTGTGCCTGTGTGCCTTGGCGGGCAGTGCTAGGGTGTTGGCTGCTGCTGCTGGTGGTGGTTGTGAGGTGACTTGTGAAGCAGTGCGTGCTAGGCCAGTGCTGGTTGCCTGGCTGCTCTTGGCAGCTGTGAGGTGAGTGCTGCGTGAGGCCCTGGCAGGCATGTGTCAGTGTGGGAAGGTGCTGTTTGTCCTTGGGAGGTGCCTTTTGGTGTGGCCATTGGTGCTGTGGCTGGTGCCTTGTGTCCCAGAGTGTGCGAGGCCAGAGCTGGAGGCAGCATTGTGAGGTCACTTGTGCCTGTGTGCCTTGGCGGGCAGTGCTAGGGTGTTGGCTGCTGCTGGTGGTGGTGGTTGTGAGGTGACTTGTGAAGCAGTGCGTGCTAGGCCAGTGCTGGTTGCCTGGCTGCTCTTGGCTGCTGTGAGGTGAGTGCTGCGTGAGGCCCTGGCAGGCATGTGTCAGTGTGGGAAGGTGCTGTTTGTCCTTGGGAGGTGCTTTTTGGTGTGGCCATTGGTGCTGTGGCTGGTGCCTTGTGTCCCAGGGTGTGCGAATCCAGAGCTGGAGGCAGCATTGTGAGGTCACTTGTGCCTGTGTGCCTTGGCGGGCAGTGCTAGGGTGTTGGCTGCTGGTGGTGGTGGTGGTTGTGAGGTCACTTGTGAAGCAGTGCGTACTAGGCCAGTGCTGGTTGCCTGGCTGCTCTTGGCAGCTGTGAGGTGAGTGCTGTGTGAGGCTGTCGCAGGCATGTGTCAGTGTGGGAAGGTGCTGTTTGTCCTTGGGAGGTGCCTTTTGGTGTGGCCATTGGTGCTGTGGCTGGTGCCTTGTGTCCCAGGGTGTGCGAGGCCAGAGCTGGAGGCAGCATTGTGAGGTCACTTGTGCCTATGTGCCTTGGCGGGCAGTGCTAGGGTGTTGGCTGCTGCTGGTGGTGGTGGTTGTGAGGTGACTTGTGAAGCAGTGCGTGCTAGGCCAGTGCTGGTTGCCTGGCTGCTCTTGGCAGCTGTGAGGTGAGTGCTGCGTGAGGCCCTGGCAGGCATGTGTCAGTGTGGGAAGGTGCTGTTTGTCCTTGGGAGGTGCTTTTTGGTGTGGCCATTGGTGCTGTGGCTGGTGCCTTGTGTCCCAGGGTGTGCGAGGCCAGAGCTGGAGGCAGCATTGTGAGGTCACTTGTGCCTGTGTGCCTTGGCGGGCAGTGCTAGGGTGTTGGCTGCTGCTGGTGGTGGTGGTTGTGAGGTCACTTGTGAAGCAGTGCGTGCTAGGCCAGTGCTGGTTGCCTGGCTGCTCTTGGCAGCTGTGAGGTGAGTGCTGCGTGAGGCCCTGGCAGGCATGTGTCAGTGTGGGAAGGTGCTGTTTGTCCTTGGGAGGTGCCTTTTGGTGTGGCCATTGGTGCTGTGGCTGGTGCCTTGTGTCCCAGAGTCTGCGAGGCCAGAGCTGGAGGCAGCATTGTGAGGTCACTTGTGCCTGTGTGCCTTGGCGGGCAGTGCTAGGGTGTTGGCTGCTGCTGGTGGTGGTGGTTGTGAGGTGACTTGTGAAGCAGTGCGTGCTAGGCCAGTGCTGGTTGCCTGTCTGCTCTTGGCAGCTGTGAGGTGAGTGCTGCGTGAGGCCCTGGCAGGCATGTGTCAGTGTGGGAAGGTGCTGTTTGTCCTTGGGAGGTGCCTTTTGGTGTGGCCATTGGTGCTGTGGCTGGTGCCTTGTGTCCCAGAGTGTGCGAATCCAGAGCTGGAGGCAGCATTGTGAGGTCACTTGTGCCTGTGTGCCTTGGCGGGCAGTGCTAGGGTGTTGGCTGCTGCTGGTGGTGGTGGTTGTGAGGTCACTTGTGAAGCAGTGCGTGCTAGGCCAGTGCTGGTTGCCTGGCTGCTCTTGGCAGCTGTGAGGTGAGTGCTGCGTGAGGCCCTGGCAGGCATGTGTCAGTGTGGGAAGGTGCTGTTTGTCCTTGGGCGGTGCTTTTTGGTGTGGCCATTGGTGCTGTGGCTGGTGCCTTGTGTCCCAGGGTGTGCGAATCCAGAGCTGGAGGCAGCATTGTGAGGTCACTTGTGCCTGTGTGCCTTGGCGGGCAGTGCTAGGGTGTTGGCTGCTGGTGGTGGTGGTGGTTGTGAGGTCACTTGTGAAGCAGTGCGTGCTAGGCCAGTGCTGGTTGCCTGGCTGCTCTTGGCAGCTGTGAGGTGAGTGCTGTGTGAGGCTGTCGCAGGCATGTGTCAGTGTGGGAAGGTGCTGTTTGTCGTTGGGAGGTGCCTTTTGGTGTGGCCATTGGTGCTGTGGCTGGTGCCTTGTGTCCCAGGGTGTGAGAGGCCAGAGCTGGAGGCAGCATTGTGAGGTCACTTGTGCCTGTGTGCCTTGGCGGGCAGTGCTAGGGTGTTGGCTGCTGCTGGTGGTGGTGGTTGTGAGGTCACTTGTGAAGCAGTGCGTGCTAGGCCAGTGCTGGTTGCCTGGCTGCTCTTGGCAGCTGTGAGGTGAGTGCTGCGTGAGGCCCTGGCAGGCATGTGTCAGTGTGGGAAGGTGCTGTTTGTCCTTGGGAGGTGCCTTTTGGTGTGGCCATTGGTGCTGTGGCTGGTGCCTTGTGTCCCAGGGTGTGCGAGGCCAGAGCTGGAGGCAGCATTGTGTGGTCACTTGTGCCTATGTGCCTTGGCGGGCAGTGCTAGGGTGTTGGCTGCTGCTGCTGGTGGTGGTTGTGAGGTGACTGGTGAAGCAGTGCGTGCTAGGCCAGTGCTGGTTGCCTGGCTGCTCTTGGCAGCTTTGAGGTGAGTGCTGCGTGAGGCCCTGGCAGGCATGTGTCAGTGTGGGAAGGTGCTGTTTGTCCTTGGGAGGTGCCTTTTGGTGTGGCCATTGGTGCTGTGGCTGGTGCTTTGAGGCCCAGGGTGTGCGAGGCCAGAGCTGGAGGCAGCATTGTGAGGTCACTTGTGCCTGTGTGCCTTGGCGGGCAGTGCTAGGGTGTTGGCTGCTGCTGGTGGTGGTGGTTGTAAGGTCACTTGTGAAGCAGTGTGTGCTAGGCCAGTGCTGGTTGCCTGGCTGCTCTTGGCAGCTGTGAGGTGAGTGCTGCGTGAGGCCGTCGCAGGCATGTGTCAGTGTGGGAAGGTGCTGTTTGTCCTTGGGAGGTGCCTTTTGGTGTGGCCATTGGTGCTGTGGCTGGTGCCTTGTGTCCCAGGGTGTGAGAGGCCAGAGCTGGAGGCAGCATTGTGAGGTCACTTGTGCCTGTGTGCCTTGGCGGGCAGTGCTAGGGTGTTGGCTGCTGCTGCTGGTGGTGGTTGTGAGGTGACTTGTGAAGCAGTGCGTGCTAGGCCAGTGCTGGTTGCCTGGCTGCTCTTGGCAGCTGTGAGGTGAGTGCTGCGTGAGGCCCTGGCAGGCATGTGTCAGTGTGGGAAGGTGCTGTTTGTCCTTGGGAGGTGCTTTTTGGTGTGGCCATTGGTGCTGTGGCTGGTGCCTTGTGTCCCAGGGTGTGCGAGGCCAGAGCTGGAGGCAGCATTGTGTGGTCACTTGTGCCTGTGTGCCTTGGCGGGCAGTGCTAGGGTGTTGGCTGCTGCTGGTGGTGGTGGTTGTGAGGTGACTGGTGAAGCAGTGCGTGCTAGGCCAGTGCTGGTTGCCTGGCTGCTCTTGGCAGCTGTGAGGTGAGTGCTGCGTGAGGCCCTGGCAGGCATGTGTCAGTGTGGGAAGGTGCTGTTTGTGCTTGGGAGGTGCCTTTTGGTGTGGCCATTGGTGCTGTGGCTGGTGCTTTGTGGCCCAGGGTGTGAGAGGCCAGAGCTGGAGGCAGCATTGTGAGGTCACTTGTGCCTGTGTGCCTTGGCGGGCAGTGCTAGGGTGTTGGCTGCTGGTGGTGGTGGTGGTTGTGAGGTCACTTGTGAAGCAGTGCGTGCTAGGCCAGTGCTGGTTGCCTGGCTGCTCTTGGCAGCTGTGAGGTGAGTGCTGCGTGAGGCCCTGGCAGGCATGTGTCAGTGTGGGAAGGTGCTGTTTGTCCTTGGGAGGTGCTTTTTGGTGTGGCCATTGGTGCTGTGGCTGGTGCCTTGTGTCCCAGGGTGTGAGAGGCCAGAGCTGGAGGCAGCATTGTGAGGTCACTTGTGCCTGTGTGCCTTGGCGGGCAGTGCTAGGGTGTTGGCTGCTGCTGCTGGTGGTGGTTGTGAGGTGACTTGTGAAGCAGTGCGTGCTAGGCCAGTGCTGGTTGCCTGGCTGCTCTTGGCAGCTGTGAGGTGAGTGCTGCGTGAGGCCCTGGCAGGCATGTGTCAGTGTGGGAAGGTGCTGTTTGTCCTTGGGAGGTGCCTTTTGGTGTGGCCATTGGTGCTGTGGCTGGTGCCTTGTGTCCCAGAGTGTGCGAGGCCAGAGCTGGAGGCAGCATTGTGAGGTCACTTGTGCCTGTGTGCCTTGGCGGGCAGTGCTAGGGTGTTGGCTGCTGCTGCTGGTGGTGGTTGTGAGGTGACTTGTGAAGCAGTGCGTGCTAGGCCAGTGCTGGTTGCCTGGCTGCTCTTGGCTGCTGTGAGGTGAGTGCTGCGTGAGGCCCTGGCAGGCATGTGTCAGTGTGGGAAGGTGCTGTTTGTCCTTGGGAGGTGCTTTTTGGTGTGGCCATTGGTGCTGTGGCTGGTGCCTTGTGTCCCAGGGTGTGCGAATCCAGAGCTGGAGGCAGCATTGTGAGGTCACTTGTGCCTGTGTGCCTTGGCGGGCAGTGCTAGGGTGTTGGCTGCTGGTGGTGGTGGTGGTTGTGAGGTCACTTGTGAAGCAGTGCGTACTAGGCCAGTGCTGGTTGCCTGGCTGCTCTTGGCAGCTGTGAGGTGAGTGCTGTGTGAGGCTGTCGCAGGCATGTGTCAGTGTGGGAAGGTGCTGTTTGTCCTTGGGAGGTGCCTTTTGGTGTGGCCATTGGTGCTGTGGCTGGTGCCTTGTGTCCCAGGGTGTGCGAGGCCAGAGCTGGAGGCAGCATTGTGAGGTCACTTGTGCCTATGTGCCTTGGCGGGCAGTGCTAGGGTGTTGGCTGCTGCTGGTGGTGGTGGTTGTGAGGTGACTGGTGAAGCAGTGCGTGCTAGGCCAGTGCTGGTTGCCTGGCTGCTCTTGGCAGCTGTGAGGTGAGTGCTGTGTGAGGCTGTCGCAGGCATGTGTCAGTGTGGGAAGGTACTGTTTGTCCTTGGGAGGTGCTTTTTGGTGTGGCCATTGGTGCTGTGGCTGGTGCCTTGTGTCCCAGGGTGTGCGAGGCCAGAGCTGGAGGCAGCATTGTGAGGTCACTTGTGCCTGTGTGCCTTGGCGGGCAGTGCTAGGGTGTTGGCTGCTGCTGGTGGTGGTGGTTGTGAGGTCACTTGTGAAGCAGTGCGTGCTAGGCCAGTGCTGGTTGCCTGGCTGCTCTTGGCAGCTGTGAGGTGAGTGCTGCGTGAGGCCCTGGCAGGCATGTGTCAGTGTGGGAAGGTGCTGTTTGTCCTTGGGAGGTGCCTTTTGGTGTGGCCATTGGTGCTGTGGCTGGTGCCTTGTGTCCCAGAGTGTGCGAGGCCAGAGCTGGAGGCAGCATTGTGAGGTCACTTGTGCCTGTGTGCCTTGGCGGGCAGTGCTAGGGTGTTGGCTGCTGCTGGTGGTGGTGGTTGTGAGGTGACTTGTGAAGCAGTGCGTGCTAGGCCAGTGCTGGTTGCCTGTCTGCTCTTGGCAGCTGTGAGGTGAGTGCTGCGTGAGGCCCTGGCAGGCATGTGTCAGTGTGGGAAGGTGCTGTTTGTCCTTGGGAGGTGCCTTTTGGTGTGGCCATTGGTGCTGTGGCTGGTGCCTTGTGTCCCAGAGTGTGCGAATCCAGAGCTGGAGGCAGCATTGTGAGGTCACTTGTGCCTGTGTGCCTTGGCGGGCAGTGCTAGGGTGTTGGCTGCTGCTGGTGGTGGTGGTTGTGAGGTCACTTGTGAAGCAGTGCGTGCTAGGCCAGTGCTGGTTGCCTGGCTGCTCTTGGCAGCTGTGAGGTGAGTGCTGCGTGAGGCCCTGGCAGGCATGTGTCAGTGTGGGAAGGTGCTGTTTGTCCTTGGGCGGTGCTTTTTGGTGTGGCCATTGGTGCTGTGGCTGGTGCCTTGTGTCCCAGGGTGTGCGAATCCAGAGCTGGAGGCAGCATTGTGAGGTCACTTGTGCCTGTGTGCCTTGGCGGGCAGTGCTAGGGTGTTGGCTGCTGGTGGTGGTGGTGGTTGTGAGGTCACTTGTGAAGCAGTGCGTGCTAGGCCAGTGCTGGTTGCCTGGCTGCTCTTGGCAGCTGTGAGGTGAGTGCTGTGTGAGGCTGTCGCAGGCATGTGTCAGTGTGGGAAGGTGCTGTTTGTCGTTGGGAGGTGCCTTTTGGTGTGGCCATTGGTGCTGTGGCTGGTGCTTTGTGGCCCAGGGTGTGAGAGGCCAGAGCTGGAGGCAGCATTGTGAGGTCACTTGTGCCTGTGTGCCTTGGCGGGCAGTGCTCGGGTGTTGGCTGCTGCTGGTGGTGGTGGTTGTGAGGTCACTTGTGAAGCAGTGCGTGCTAGGCCAGTGCTGGTTGCCTGGCTGCTCTTGGCAGCTGTGAGGTGAGTGCTGCGTGAGGCCCTGGCAGGCATGTGTCAGTGTGGGAAGGTGCTGTTTGTCCTTGGGAGGTGCCTTTTGGTGTGGCCATTGGTGCTGTGGCTGGTGCCTTGTGGCCCAGGATGTGCGAGGCCAGAGCTGGAGGCAGCATTGTGAGGTCACTTGTGCCTGTGTACCTTGGCGGGCAGTGCTAGGGTGTTGGCTGCTGCTGGTGGTGGTGGTTGTGAGGTGACTTGTGAAGCAGTGCGTGCTAGGCCAGTGCTGGTTGCCTGGCTGCTCTTGGCAGCTGTGAGGTGAGTGCTGCGTGAGGCCCTGGCAGGCATGTGTCAGTGTGGGAAGGTGCTGTTTGTCCTTGGGAGGTGCCTTTTGGTGTGGCCATTGGTGCTGTGGCTGGTGCCTTGTGGCCCAGGGTGTGCGAATCCAGAGCTGGAGGCAGCATTGTGAGGTCACTTGTGCCTGTGTGCCTTGGCGGGCAGTGCTAGGGTGTTGGCTGCTGCTGGTGGTGGTGGTTGTGAGGTGACTTGTGAAGCAGTGCGTGCTAGGCCAGTGCTGGTTGCCTGGCTGCTCTTGGCAGCTGTGAGGTGAGTGCTGTGTGAGGCTGTCGCAGGCATGTGTCAGTGTGGGAAGGTGCTGTTTGTCCTTGGGAGGTGCCTTTTGGTGTGGCCATTGGTGCTGTGGCTGGTGCCTTGTGTCCCAGGGTGTGCGAGGCCAGAGCTGGAGGCAGCATTGTGTGGTCACTTGTGCCTATGTGCCTTGGCGGGCAGTGCTAGGGTGTTGGCTGCTGCTGGTGGTGGTGGTTGTGAGGTGACTGGTGAAGCAGTGCGTGCTAGGCCAGTGCTGGTTGCCTGGCTGCTCTTGGCAGCTGTGAGGTGAGTGCTGCGTGAGGCCCTGGCAGGCATGTGTCAGTGTGGGAAGGTGCTGTTTGTCCTTGGGAGGTGCCTTTTGGTGTGGCCATTGGTGCTGTGGCTGGTGCCTTGTGTCCCAGGGTGTGAGAGGCCAGAGCTGGAGGCAGCATTGTGAGGTCACTTGTGCCTGTGTGCCTTGGTGGGCAGTGCTAGGGTGTTGGCTGCTGCTGGTGGTGGTGGTTGTGAGGTGACTTGTGAAGCAGTGCGTGCTAGGCCAGTGCTGGTTGCCTGGCTGCTCTTGGCAGCTGTGAGGTGAGTGCTGCGTGAGGCCCTGGCAGGCATGTGTCAGTGTGGGAAGGTGCTGTTTGTCCTTGGGAGGTGCCTTTTGGTGTGGCCATTGGTGCTGTGGCTGGTGCCTTGTGGCCCAGGGTGTGCGAATCCAGAGCTGGAGGCAGCATTGTGAGGTCACTTGTGCCTGTGTGCCTTGGCGGGCAGTGCTAGGGTGTTGGCTGCAGGTGGTGGTGGTGGTTGTGAGGTCACTTGTGAAGCAGTGCGTGCTAGGCCAGTGCTGGTTGCCTGGCTGCTCTTGGCAGCTGTGAGGTGAGTGCTGTGTGAGGCTGTCGCAGGCATGTGTCAGTGTGGGAAGGTGCTGTTTGTCCTTGGGAGGTGCCTTTTGGTGTGGCCATTGGTGCTGTGGCTGGTGCCTTGTGTCCCAGGGTGTGCGAGGCCAGAGCTGGAGGCAGCATTGTGTGGTCACTTGTGCCTATGTGCCTTGGCGGGCAGTGCTAGGGTGTTGGCTGCTGCTGGTGGTGGTGGTTGTGAGGTGACTGGTGAAGCAGTGCGTGCTAGGCCAGTGCTGGTTGCCTGGCTGCTCTTGGCAGCTGTGAGGTGAGTGCTGCGTGAGGCCCTGGCAGGCATGTGTCAGTGTGGGAAGGTGCTGTTTGTCCTTGGGAGGTGCCTTTTGGTGTGGCCATTGGTGCTGTGGCTGGTGCCTTGTGTCCCAGGGTGTGAGAGGCCAGAGCTGGAGGCAGCATTGTGAGGTCACTTGTGCCTGTGTGCCTTGGTGGGCAGTGCTAGGGTGTTGGCTGCTGCTGGTGGTGGTGGTTGTGAGGTCACTTGTGAAGCAGTGCGTGCTAGGCCAGTGCTGGTTGCCTGGCTGCTCTTGGCAGCTGTGAGGTGAGTGCTGCGTGAGGCCCTGGCAGGCATGTGTCAGTGTGGGAAGGTGCTGTTTGTCCTTGGGAGGTGCCTTTTGGTGTGGCCATTGGTGCTGTGGCTGGTGCCTTGTGTCCCAGGGTGTGAGCTGGAGGCAGCATTGTGTGGTCACTTGTGCCTATGTGCCTTGGCGGGCAGTGCTAGGGTGTTGGCTGCTGCTGGTGGTGGTGGTTGTGAGGTGACTGGTGAAGCAGTGCGTGCTAGGCCAGTGCTGGTTGCCTGGCTGCTCTTGGCAGCTGTGAGGTGAGTGCTGCGTGAGGCCCTGGCAGGCATGTGTCAGTGTGGGAAGGTGCTGTTTGTCCTTGGGAGGTGCTTTTTGGTGTGGCCATTGGTGCTGTGGCTGGTGCTTTGAGGCCCAGGGGTGTGAGAGGCCAGAGCTGGAGGCAGCATTGTGAGGTCACTTGTGCCTGTGTGCCTTGGCGGGCAGTGCTAGGGTGTTGGCTGCTGCTGGTGGTGGTGTTTGTAAGGTCACTTGTGAAGCAGTGCGTGCTAGGGCCAGTGCTGGTTGCCTGGCTGCTCTTGGCAGCTGTGAGGTGAGTGCTGCGTGAGGCCGTCGCAGGCATGTGTCAGTGTGGGAAGGTGCTGTTTGTCCTTGGGAGGTGCCTTTTGGTGTGGCCATTGGTGCTGTGGCTGGTGCCTTGTGTCCCAGGGTGTGAGAGGCCAGAGCTGGAGGCAGCATTGTGAGGTCACTTGTGCCTGTGTGCCTTGGCGGGCAGTGCTAGGGTGTTGGCTGCTGCTGCTGGTGGTGGTTGTGAGGTGACTTGTGAAGCAGTGCGTGCTAGGCCAGTGCTGGTTGCTGGCTGCTCTTGGCAGCTGTGAGGTGAGTGCTGCGTGAGGCCCTGGCAGGCATGTGTCAGTGTGGGAAGGTGCTGTTTGTCCTTGGGAGGTGCTTTTGGTGTGGCCATTGGTGCTGTGGCTGGTGCCTTGTGTCCCAGGGTGTGCGAGCCAGAGCTGGAGGCAGCATTGTGAGGTCACTTGTGCCTGTGTGCCTTGGCGGGCAGTGCTAGGGTGTTGGCTGCTGCTGGTGGTGGTGGTTGTGAGGTGACTTGTGAAGCAGTGCGTGCTAGGCCAGTGCTGGTTGCCTGGCTGCTCTTGGCAGCTGTGAGGTGAGTGCTGCGTGAGGCCCTGGCAGGCATGTGTCAGTGTGGGAAGGTGCTGTTTGTCCTTGGGAGGTGCCTTTTGGTGTGGCCATTGGTGCTGTGGCTGGTGCCTTGTGTCCCAGGGTGTGCGAGGCCAGAGCTGGAGGCAGAATTGTGTGGTCACTTGTGCCTATGTGCCTTGGCGGGCAGTGCTAGGGTGTTGGCTGCTGCTGGTGGTGGTGGTTGTGAGGTGACTTGTGAAGCAGTGCGTGCTAGGCCAGTGCTGGTTGCCTGGCTGCTCTTGGCAGCTGTGAGGTGAGTGCTGCGTGAGGCCCTGGCAGGCATGTGTCAGTGTGGGAAGGTGCTGTTTGTCCTTGGGAGGTGCCTTTTGGTGTGGCCATTGGTGCTGTGGCTGGTGCTTTGAGGCCCAGGGTGTGAGAGGCCAGAGCTGGAGGCAGCATTGTGAGGTCACTTGTGCCTGTGTGCCTTGGCGGGCAGTGCTAGGGTGTTGGCTGCTGCTGGTGGTGGTGGTTGTAAGGTCACTTGTGAAGCAGTGCGTGCTAGGCCAGTGCTGGTTGCCTGGCTGCTCTTGGCAGCTGTGAGGTGAGTGCTGCGTGAGGCCCTGGCAGGCATGTGTCAGTGTGGGAAGGTGCTGTTTGTCCTTGGGAGGTGCCTTTTGGTGTGGCCATTGGTGCTGTGGCTGGTGCCTTGTGTCCCAGGGTGTGAGAGGCCAGAGCTGGAGGCAGCATTGTGAGGTCACTTGTGCCTGTGTGCCTTGGCGGGCAGTGCTAGGGTGTTGGCTGCTGCTGGTGGTGGTGGTTGTGAGGTCACTTGTGAAGCAGTGCGTGCTAGGCCAGTGCTGGTTGCCTGGCTGCTCTTGGCAGCTGTGAGGTGAGTGCTGCGTGAGGCCCTGGCAGGCATGTGTCAGTGTGGGAAGGTGCTGTTTGTCCTTGGGAGGTGCCTTTTGGTGTGGCCATTGGTGCTGTGGCTGGTGCCTTGTGTCCCAGAGTGTGCGAGGCCAGAGCTGGAGGCAGCATTGTGAGGTCACTTGTGCCTGTGTGCCTTGGCGGGCAGTGCTAGGGTGTTGGCTGCTGCTGGTGGTGGTGGTTGTGAGGTGACTTGTGAAGCAGTGCGTGCTAGGCCAGTGCTGGTTGCCTGGCTGCTCTTGGCAGCTGTGAGGTGAGTGCTGCGTGAGGCCCTGGCAGGCATGTGTCAGTGTGGGAAGGTGCTGTTTGTCCTTGGGAGGTGCCTTTTGGTGTGGCCATTGGTGCTGTGGCTGGTGCCTTGTGGCCCAGGGTGTGCGAATCCAGAGCTGGAGGCAGCATTGTGAGGTCAGTTGTGCCTGTGTGCCTTGGCGGGCAGTGCTAGGGTGTTGGCTGCTGGTGGTGGTGGTGGTTGTGAGGTCACTTGTGAAGCAGTGCGTGCTAGGCCAGTGCTGGTTGCCTGGCTGCTCTTGGCAGCTGTGAGGTGAGTGCTGTGTGAGGCTGTCGCAGGCATGTGTCAGTGTGGGAAGGTGCTGTTTGTCCTTGGGAGGTGCCTTTTGGTGTGGCCATTGGTGCTGTGGCTGGTGCCTTGTGTCCCAGGGTGTGCGAGGCCAGAGCTGGAGGCAGCATTGTGTGGTCACTTGTGCCTATGTGCCTTGGCGGGCAGTGCTAGGGTGTTGGCTGCTGCTGGTGGTGGTGGTTGTGAGGTGACTGGTGAAGCAGTGCGTGCTAGGCCAGTGCTGGTTGCCTGGCTGCTCTTGGCAGCTGTGAGGTGAGTGCTGCGTGAGGCCCTGGCAGGCATGTGTCAGTGTGGGAAGGTGCTGTTTGTCCTTGGGAGGTGCCTTTTGGTGTGGCCATTGGTGCTGTGGCTGGTGCCTTGTGTCCCAGAGTGTGCGAGGCCAGAGCTGGAGGCAGCATTGTGAGGTCACTTGTGCCTGTGTGCCTTGGCGGGCAGTGCTAGGGTGTTGGCTGCTGCTGGTGGTGGTGGTTGTGAGGTGACTTGTGAAGCAGTGCGTGCTAGGCCAGTGCTGGTTGCCTGGCTGCTCTTGGCAGCTGTGAGGTGAGTGCTGCGTGAGGCCCTGGCAGGCATGTGTCAGTGTGGGAAGGTGCTGTTTGTCCTTGGGAGGTGCCTTTTGGTGTGGCCATTGGTGCTGTGGCTGGTGCCTTGTGTCCCAGAGTGTGCGAGGCCAGAGCTGGAGGCAGCATTGTGAGGTCACTTGTGCCTGTGTGCCTTGGCGGGCAGTGCTAGGGTGTTGGCTGCTGCTGGTGGTGGTGGTTGTGAGGTGACTTGTGAAGCAGTGCGTGCTAGGCCAGTGCTGGTTGCCTGGCTGCTCTTGGCAGCTGTGAGGTGAGTGCTGCGTGAGGCCCTGGCAGGCATGTGTCAGTGTGGGAAGGTGCTGTTTGTCCTTGGGAGGTGCCTTTTGGTGTGGCCATTGGTGCTGTGGCTGGTGCCTTGTGTCCCAGGGTGTGCGAGGCCAGAGCTGGAGGCAGCATTGTGTGGTCACTTGTGCCTATGTGCCTTGGCGGGCAGTGCTAGGGTGTTGGCTGCTGCTGGTGGTGGTGGTTGTGAGGTGACTGGTGAAGCAGTGCGTGCTAGGCCAGTGCTGGTTGCCTGGCTGCTCTTGGCAGCTGTGAGGTGAGTGCTGCGTGAGGCCCTGGCAGGCATGTGTCAGTGTGGGAAGGTGCTGTTTGTCCTTGGGAGGTGCCTTTTGGTGTGGCCATTGGTGCTGTGGCTGGTGCTTTGAGGCCCAGGGTGTGAGAGGCCAGAGCTGGAGGCAGCATTGTGAGGTCACTTGTGCCTGTGTGCCTTGGCGGGCAGTGCTAGGGTGTTGGCTGCTGCTGGTGGTGGTGGTTGTGAGGTCACTTGTGAAGCAGTGCGTGCTAGGCCAGTGCTGGTTGCCTGGCTGCTCTTGGCAGCTGTGAGGTGAGTGCTGCGTGAGGCCCTGGCAGGCATGTGTCAGTGTGGGAAGGTGCTGTTTGTCCTTGGGAGGTGCCTTTTGGTGTGGCCATTGGTGCTGTGGCTGGTGCCTTGTGTCCCAGGGTGTGCGAGGCCAGAGCTGGAGGCAGAATTGTGTGGTCACTTGTGCCTATGTGCCTTGGCGGGCAGTGCTAGGGTGTTGGCTGCTGCTGGTGGTGGTGGTTGTGAGGTGACTTGTGAAGCAGTGCGTGCTAGGCCAGTGCTGGTTGCCTGGCTGCTCTTGGCAGCTGTGAGGTGAGTGCTGCGTGAGGCCCTGGCAGGCATGTGTCAGTGTGGGAAGGTGCTGTTTGTCCTTGGGAGGTGCCTTTTGGTGTGGCCATTGGTGCTGTGGCTGGTGCTTTGAGGCCCAGGGTGTGAGAGGCCAGAGCTGGAGGCAGCATTGTGAGGTCACTTGTGCCTGTGTGCCTTGGCGGGCAGTGCTAGGGTGTTGGCTGCTGCTGGTGGTGGTGGTTGTAAGGTCACTTGTGAAGCAGTGCGTGCTAGGCCAGTGCTGGTTGCCTGGCTGCTCTTGGCAGCTGTGAGGTGAGTGCTGCGTGAGGCCCTGGCAGGCATGTGTCAGTGTGGGAAGGTGCTGTTTGTCGTTGGGAGGTGCCTTTTGGTGTGGCCATTGGTGCTGTGGCTGGTGCCTTGTGTCCCAGGGTGTGAGAGGCCAGAGCTGGAGGCAGCATTGTGAGGTCACTTGTGCCTGTGTGCCTTGGCGGGCAGTGCTAGGGTGTTGGCTGCTGCTGCTGGTGGTGGTTGTGAGGTGACTTGTGAAGCAGTGCGTGCTAGGCCAGTGCTGGTTGCCTGGCTGCTCTTGGCAGCTGTGAGGTGAGTGCTGCGTGAGGCCCTGGCAGGCATGTGTCAGTGTGGGAAGGTGCTGTTTGTCCTTGGGAGGTGCTTTTTGGTGTGGCCATTGGTGCTGTGGCTGGTGCCTTGTGTCCCAGGGTGTGCGAGGCCAGAGCTGGAGGCAGCATTGTGAGGTCACTTGTGCCTGTGTGCCTTGGCGGGCAGTGCTAGGGTGTTGGCTGCTGGTGGTGGTGGTGGTTGTGAGGTGACTTGTGAAGCAGTGCGTGCTAGGCCAGTGCTGGTTGCCTGGCTGCTCTTGGCAGCTGTGAGGTGAGTGCTGCGTGAGGCCCTGGCAGGCATGTGTCAGTGTGGGAAGGTGCTCTTTGTCCTTGGGAGGTGCCCTTTGGTGTGGCCATTGGTGCTGTGGCTGGTGCCTTGTGGCCCAGGGTGTGCGAATCCAGAGCTGGAGGCAGCATTGTGAGGTCACTTGTGCCTGTGTGCCTTGGCGGGCAGTGCTAGGGTGTTGGCTGCTGGTGGTGGTGGTGGTTGTGAGGTCACTTGTGAAGCAGTGCGTGCTAGGCCAGTGCTGGTTGCCTGGCTGCTCTTGGCAGCTGTGAGGTGAGTGCTGTGTGAGGCTATCGCAGGCATGTGTCAGTGTGGGAAGGTGCTGTTTGTCCTTGGGAGGTGCCTTTTGGTGTGGCCATTGGTGCTGTGGCTGGTGCCTTGTGTCCCAGGGTGTGCGAGGCCAGAGCTGGAGGCAGCATTGTGAGGTCACTTGTGCCTGTGTGCCTTGGCGGGCAGTGCTAGGGTGTTGGCTGCTGCTGGTGGTTGTGGTTGTGAGGTCACTTGTGAAGCAGTGCGTGCTAGGCCAGTGCTGGTTGCCTGGCTGCTCTTGGCAGCTGTGAGGTGAGTGCTGCGTGAGGCCCTGGCAGGCATGTGTCAGTGTGGGAAGGTGCTGTTTGTCCTTGGGAGGTGCCTTTTGGTGTGGCCATTGGTGCTGTGGCTGGTGCCTTGTGTCCCAGGATGTGCGAGGCGAGATCTGGAGGCAGCATTGTGAGGTCACTTGTGCCTGTGTGCCTTGGCGGGCAGTGCTAGGGTGTTGGCTGCTGCTGGTGGTGGTGGTTGTGAGGTCACTTGTGAAGCAGTGCGTGCTAGGCCAGTGCTGGTTGCCTGGCTGCTCTTGGCAGCTGTGAGGTGAGTGCTGCGTGAGGCCCTGGCAGGCATGTGTCAGTGTGGGAAGGTGCTGTTTGTCCTTGGGAGGTGCCTTTTGGTGTGGCCATTGGTGCTGTGGCTGGTGCCTTGTGTCCCAGAGTGTGCGAGGCCAGAGCTGGAGGCAGCATTGTGAGGTCACTTGTGCCTGTGTGCCTTGGCGGGCAGTGCTAGGGTGTTGGCTGCTGCTGCTGGTGGTGGTTGTGAGGTGACTTGTGAAGCAGTGCGTGCTAGGCCAGTGCTGGTTGCCTGGCTGCTCTTGGCAGCTGTGAGGTGAGTGCTGCGTGAGGCCCTGGCAGGCATGTGTCAGTGTGGGAAGGTGCTGTTTGTCCTTGGGAGGTGCCTTTTGGTGTGGCCATTGGTGCTGTGGCTGGTGCCTTGTGGCCCAGGGTGTGCGAATCCAGAGCTGGAGGCAGCATTGTGAGGTCAGTTGTGCCTGTGTGCCTTGGCGGGCAGTGCTAGGGTGTTGGCTGCTGCTGGTGGTGGTGGTTGTGAGGTCACTTGTGAAGCAGTGCGTGCTAGGCCAGTGCTGGTTGCCTGGCTGCTCTTGGCAGCTGTGAGGTGAGTGCTGTGTGAGGGTGTCGCAGGCATGTGTCAGTGTGGGAAGGTGCTGTTTGTCCTTGGGAGGTGCCTTTTGGTGTGGCCATTGGTGCTGTGGCTGGTGCCTTGTGTCCCAGGGTGTGCGAGGCCAGAGCTGGAGGCAGCATTGTGTGGTCACTTGTGCCTATGTGCCTTGGCGGGCAGTGCTAGGGTGTTGGCTGCTGCTGGTGGTGGTGGTTGTGAGGTCACTTGTGAAGCAGTGCGTGCTAGGCCAGTGCTGGTTGCCTGGCTGCTCTTGGCAGCTGTGAGGTGAGTGCTGCGTGAGGCCCTGGCAGGCATGTGTCAGTGTGGGAAGGTGCTGTTTGTCCTTGGGAGGTGCCTTTTGGTGTGGCCATTGGTGCTGTGGCTGGTGCTTTGAGGCCCAGGGTGTGAGAGGCCAGAGCTGGAGGCAGCATTGTGTGGTCACTTGTGCCTATGTGCCTTGGCGGGCAGTGCTAGGGTGTTGGCTGCTGCTGGTGGTGGTGGTTGTGAGGTGACTGGTGAAGCAGTGCGTGCTAGGCCAGTGCTGGTTGCCTGGCTGCTCTTGGCAGCTGTGAGGTGAGTGCTGCGTGAGGCCCTGGCAGGCATGTGTCAGTGTGGGAAGGTGCTGTTTGTCCTTGGGAGGTGCTTTTTGGTGTGGCCATTGGTGCTGTGGCTGGTGCCTTGTGTCCCAGGGTGTGCGAGGCCAGAGCTGGAGGCAGCATTGTGAGGTCACTTGTGCCTGTGTGCCTTGGCGGGCAGTGCTAGGGTGTTGGCTGCTGCTGGTGGTGGTGGTTGTGAGGTCACTTGTGAAGCAGTGCGTGCTAGGCCAGTGCTGGTTGCCTGGCTGCTCTTGGCAGCTGTGAGGTGAGTGCTGCGTGAGGCCCTGGCAGGCATGTGTCAGTGTGGGAAGGTGCTGTTTGTCCTTGGGAGGTGCCTTTTGGTGTGGCCATTGGTGCTGTGGCTGGTGCCTTGTGTCCCAGAGTGTGCGAGGCCAGAGCTGGAGGCAGCATTGTGAGGTCACTTGTGCCTGTGTGCCTTGGCGGGCAGTGCTAGGGTGTTGGCTGCTGCTGGTGGTGGTGGTTGTGAGGTGACTTGTGAAGCAGTGCGTGCTAGGCCAGTGCTGGTTGCCTGGCTGCTCTTGGCAGCTGTGAGGTGAGTGCTGCGTGAGGCCCTGGCAGGCATGTGTCAGTGTGGGAAGGTGCTGTTTGTCCTTGGGAGGTGCCTTTTGGTGTGGCCATTGGTGCTGTGGCTGGTGCCTTGTGTCCCAGGGTGTGCGAGGCCAGAGCTGGAGGCAGCATTGTGTGGTCACTTGTGCCTATGTGCCTTGGCGGGCAGTGCTAGGGTGTTGGCTGCTGCTGCTGGTGGTGGTTGTGAGGTGACTGGTGAAGCAGTGCGTGCTAGGCCAGTGCTGGTTGCCTGGCTGCTCTTGGCAGCTTTGAGGTGAGTGCTGCGTGAGGCCCTGGCAGGCATGTGTCAGTGTGGGAAGGTGCTGTTTGTCCTTGGGAGGTGCCTTTTGGTGTGGCCATTGGTGCTGTGGCTGGTGCTTTGAGGCCCAGGGTGTGAGAGGCCAGAGCTGGAGGCAGCATTGTGAGGTCACTTGTGCCTGTGTGCCTTGGCGGGCAGTGCTAGGGTGTTGGCTGCTGCTGGTGGTGGTGGTTGTGAGGTCACTTGTGAAGCAGTGCGTGCTAGGCCAGTGCTGGTTGCCTGGCTGCTCTTGGCAGCTGTGAGGTGAGTGCTGCGTGAGGCCCTGGCAGGCATGTGTCAGTGTGGGAAGGTGCTGTTTGTCCTTGGGAGGTGCCTTTTGGTGTGGCCATTGGTGCTGTGGCTGGTGCCTTGTGTCCCAGGGTGTGCGAGGCCAGAGCTGGAGGCAGAATTGTGTGGTCACTTGTGCCTATGTGCCTTGGCGGGCAGTGCTAGGGTGTTGGCTGCTGCTGGTGGTGGTGGTTGTGAGGTCACTTGTGAAGCAGTGCGTGCTAGGCCAGTGCTGGTTGCCTGGCTGCTCTTGGCAGCTGTGAGGTGAGTGCTGCGTGAGGCCCTGGCAGGCATGTGTCAGTGTGGGAAGGTGCTGTTTGTCCTTGGGAGGTGCCTTTTGGTGTGGCCATTGGTGCTGTGGCTGGTGCCTTGTGTCCCAGAGTGTGCGAGGCCAGAGCTGGAGGCAGCATTGTGAGGTCACTTGTGCCTGTGTGCCTTGGCGGGCAGTGCTAGGGTGTTGGCTGCTGCTGGTGGTGGTGGTTGTGAGGTGACTTGTGAAGCAGTGCGTGCTAGGCCAGTGCTGGTTGCCTGGCTGCTCTTGGCAGCTGTGAGGTGAGTGCTGCGTGAGGCCCTGGCAGGCATGTGTCAGTGTGGGAAGGTGCTGTTTGTCCTTGGGAGGTGCCTTTTGGTGTGGCCATTGGTGCTGTGGCTGGTGCCTTGTGTCCCAGGGTGTGCGAGGCCAGAGCTGGAGGCAGCATTGTGTGGTCACTTGTGCCTATGTGCCTTGGCGGGCAGTGCTAGGGTGTTGGCTGCTGCTGGTGGTGGTGGTTGTGAGGTGACTGGTGAAGCAGTGCGTGCTAGGCCAGTGCTGGTTGCCTGGCTGCTCTTGGCAGCTTTGAGGTGAGTGCTGCGTGAGGCCCTGGCAGGCATGTGTCAGTGTGGGAAGGTGCTGTTTGTCCTTGGGAGGTGCCTTTTGGTGTGGCCATTGGTGCTGTGGCTGGTGCTTTGAGGCCCAGGGTGTGCGAGGCCAGAGCTGGAGGCAGCATTGTGAGGTCACTTGTGCCTGTGTGCCTTGGCGGGCAGTGCTAGGGTGTTGGCTGCTGCTGGTGGTGGTGGTTGTGAGGTGACTTGTGAAGCAGTGCGTGCTAGGCCAGTGCTGGTTGCCTGGCTGCTCTTGGCAGCTGTGAGGTGAGTGCTGCGTGAGGCCCTGGCAGGCATGTGTCAGTGTGGGAAGGTGCTGTTTGTCCTTGGGAGGTGCCTTTTGGTGTGGCCATTGGTGCTGTGGCTGGTGCCTTGTGTCCCAGGGTGTGCGAGGCCAGAGCTGGAGGCAGAATTGTGTGGTCACTTGTGCCTATGTGCCTTGGCGGGCAGTGCTAGGGTGTTGGCTGCTGCTGGTGGTGGTGGTTGTGAGGTGACTTGTGAAGCAGTGCGTGCTAGGCCAGTGCTGGTTGCCTGGCTGCTCTTGGCAGCTGTGAGGTGAGTGCTGCGTGAGGCCCTGGCAGGCATGTGTCAGTGTGGGAAGGTGCTGTTTGTGCTTGGGAGGTGCCTTTTGGTGTGGCCATTGGTGCTGTGGCTGGTGCTTTGAGGCCCAGGGTGTGAGAGGCCAGAGCTGGAGGCAGCATTGTGAGGTCACTTGTGCCTGTGTGCCTTGGCGGGCAGTGCTAGGGTGTTGGCTGCTGCTGGTGGTGGTGGTTGTAAGGTCACTTGTGAAGCAGTGCGTGCTAGGCCAGTGCTGGTTGCCTGGCTGCTCTTGGCAGCTGTGAGGTGAGTGCTGCGTGAGGCCCTGGCAGGCATGTGTCAGTGTGGGAAGGTGCTGTTTGTCCTTGGGAGGTGCCTTTTGGTGTGGCCATTGGTGCTGTGGCTGGTGCCTTGTGTCCCAGAGTGTGCGAGGCCAGAGCTGGAGGCAGCATTGTGAGGTCACTTGTGCCTGTGTGCCTTGGCGGGCAGTGCTAGGGTGTTGGCTGCTGCTGGTGGTGGTGGTTGTGAGGTGACTTGTGAAGCAGTGCGTGCTAGGCCAGTGCTGGTTGCCTGGCTGCTCTTGGCAGCTGTGAGGTGAGTGCTGCGTGAGGCCCTGGCAGGCATGTGTCAGTGTGGGAAGGTGCTGTTTGTCCTTGGGAGGTGCCTTTTGGTGTGGCCATTGGTGCTGTGGCTGGTGCCTTGTGGCCCAGGGTGTGCGAATCCAGAGCTGGAGGCAGCATTGTGAGGTCAGTTGTGCCTGTGTGCCTTGGCGGGCAGTGCTAGGGTGTTGGCTGCTGCTGGTGGTGGTGGTTGTGAGGTCACTTGTGAAGCAGTGCGTGCTAGGCCAGTGCTGGTTGCCTGGCTGCTCTTGGCAGCTGTGAGGTGAGTGCTGTGTGAGGCTGTCGCAGGCATGTGTCAGTGTGGGAAGGTGCTGTTTGTCCTTGGGAGGTGCCTTTTGGTGTGGCCATTGGTGCTGTGGCTGGTGCCTTGTGTCCCAGGGTGTGCGAGGCCAGAGCTGGAGGCAGCATTGTGTGG
This sequence comes from Rhea pennata, assembly GCF_028389875.1. Lineage (NCBI taxonomy): Eukaryota > Metazoa > Chordata > Aves > Rheiformes > Rheidae > Rhea > Rhea pennata. The sequence continues at coordinate 48,617 of NW_026907605.1, read as the reverse complement.
TCACTTGTGCCTATGTGCCTTGGCGGGCAGTGCTAGGGTGTTGGCTGCTGCTGGTGGTGGTGGTTGTGAGGTCACTTGTGAAGCAGTGCGTGCTAGGCCAGTGCTGGTTGCCTGGCTGCTCTTGGCAGCTGTGAGGTGAGTGCTGCGTGAGGCCCTGGCAGGCATGTGTCAGTGTGGGAAGGTGCTGTTTGTCCTTGGGAGGTGCCTTTTGGTGTGGCCATTGGTGCTGTGGCTGGTGCTTTGAGGCCCAGGGTGTGAGAGGCCAGAGCTGGAGGCAGCATTGTGTGGTCACTTGTGCCTATGTGCCTTGGCGGGCAGTGCTAGGGTGTTGGCTGCTGCTGGTGGTGGTGGTTGTGAGGTGACTGGTGAAGCAGTGCGTGCTAGGCCAGTGCTGGTTGCCTGGCTGCTCTTGGCAGCTGTGAGGTGAGTGCTGCGTGAGGCCCTGGCAGGCATGTGTCAGTGTGGGAAGGTGCTGTTTGTCCTTGGGAGGTGCTTTTTGGTGTGGCCATTGGTGCTGTGGCTGGTGCCTTGTGTCCCAGGGTGTGCGAGGCCAGAGCTGGAGGCAGCATTGTGAGGTCACTTGTGCCTGTGTGCCTTGGCGGGCAGTGCTAGGGTGTTGGCTGCTGCTGGTGGTGGTGGTTGTGAGGTCACTTGTGAAGCAGTGCGTGCTAGGCCAGTGCTGGTTGCCTGGCTGCTCTTGGCAGCTGTGAGGTGAGTGCTGCGTGAGGCCCTGGCAGGCATGTGTCAGTGTGGGAAGGTGCTGTTTGTCCTTGGGAGGTGCCTTTTGGTGTGGCCATTGGTGCTGTGGCTGGTGCCTTGTGTCCCAGAGTGTGCGAGGCCAGAGCTGGAGGCAGCATTGTGAGGTCACTTGTGCCTGTGTGCCTTGGCGGGCAGTGCTAGGGTGTTGGCTGCTGCTGGTGGTGGTGGTTGTGAGGTGACTTGTGAAGCAGTGCGTGCTAGGCCAGTGCTGGTTGCCTGGCTGCTCTTGGCAGCTGTGAGGTGAGTGCTGCGTGAGGCCCTGGCAGGCATGTGTCAGTGTGGGAAGGTGCTGTTTGTCCTTGGGAGGTGCCTTTTGGTGTGGCCATTGGTGCTGTGGCTGGTGCCTTGTGTCCCAGGGTGTGCGAGGCCAGAGCTGGAGGCAGCATTGTGTGGTCACTTGTGCCTATGTGCCTTGGCGGGCAGTGCTAGGGTGTTGGCTGCTGCTGCTGGTGGTGGTTGTGAGGTGACTGGTGAAGCAGTGCGTGCTAGGCCAGTGCTGGTTGCCTGGCTGCTCTTGGCAGCTTTGAGGTGAGTGCTGCGTGAGGCCCTGGCAGGCATGTGTCAGTGTGGGAAGGTGCTGTTTGTCCTTGGGAGGTGCCTTTTGGTGTGGCCATTGGTGCTGTGGCTGGTGCTTTGAGGCCCAGGGTGTGAGAGGCCAGAGCTGGAGGCAGCATTGTGAGGTCACTTGTGCCTGTGTGCCTTGGCGGGCAGTGCTAGGGTGTTGGCTGCTGCTGGTGGTGGTGGTTGTGAGGTCACTTGTGAAGCAGTGCGTGCTAGGCCAGTGCTGGTTGCCTGGCTGCTCTTGGCAGCTGTGAGGTGAGTGCTGCGTGAGGCCCTGGCAGGCATGTGTCAGTGTGGGAAGGTGCTGTTTGTCCTTGGGAGGTGCCTTTTGGTGTGGCCATTGGTGCTGTGGCTGGTGCCTTGTGTCCCAGGGTGTGCGAGGCCAGAGCTGGAGGCAGAATTGTGTGGTCACTTGTGCCTATGTGCCTTGGCGGGCAGTGCTAGGGTGTTGGCTGCTGCTGGTGGTGGTGGTTGTGAGGTCACTTGTGAAGCAGTGCGTGCTAGGCCAGTGCTGGTTGCCTGGCTGCTCTTGGCAGCTGTGAGGTGAGTGCTGCGTGAGGCCCTGGCAGGCATGTGTCAGTGTGGGAAGGTGCTGTTTGTCCTTGGGAGGTGCCTTTTGGTGTGGCCATTGGTGCTGTGGCTGGTGCCTTGTGTCCCAGAGTGTGCGAGGCCAGAGCTGGAGGCAGCATTGTGAGGTCACTTGTGCCTGTGTGCCTTGGCGGGCAGTGCTAGGGTGTTGGCTGCTGCTGGTGGTGGTGGTTGTGAGGTGACTTGTGAAGCAGTGCGTGCTAGGCCAGTGCTGGTTGCCTGGCTGCTCTTGGCAGCTGTGAGGTGAGTGCTGCGTGAGGCCCTGGCAGGCATGTGTCAGTGTGGGAAGGTGCTGTTTGTCCTTGGGAGGTGCCTTTTGGTGTGGCCATTGGTGCTGTGGCTGGTGCCTTGTGTCCCAGGGTGTGCGAGGCCAGAGCTGGAGGCAGCATTGTGTGGTCACTTGTGCCTATGTGCCTTGGCGGGCAGTGCTAGGGTGTTGGCTGCTGCTGGTGGTGGTGGTTGTGAGGTGACTGGTGAAGCAGTGCGTGCTAGGCCAGTGCTGGTTGCCTGGCTGCTCTTGGCAGCTTTGAGGTGAGTGCTGCGTGAGGCCCTGGCAGGCATGTGTCAGTGTGGGAAGGTGCTGTTTGTCCTTGGGAGGTGCCTTTTGGTGTGGCCATTGGTGCTGTGGCTGGTGCTTTGAGGCCCAGGGTGTGCGAGGCCAGAGCTGGAGGCAGCATTGTGAGGTCACTTGTGCCTGTGTGCCTTGGCGGGCAGTGCTAGGGTGTTGGCTGCTGCTGGTGGTGGTGGTTGTGAGGTCACTTGTGAAGCAGTGCGTGCTAGGCCAGTGCTGGTTGCCTGGCTGCTCTTGGCAGCTGTGAGGTGAGTGCTGCGTGAGGCCCTGGCAGGCATGTGTCAGTGTGGGAAGGTGCTGTTTGTCCTTGGGAGGTGCCTTTTGGTGTGGCCATTGGTGCTGTGGCTGGTGCCTTGTGTCCCAGGGTGTGCGAGGCCAGAGCTGGAGGCAGAATTGTGTGGTCACTTGTGCCTATGTGCCTTGGCGGGCAGTGCTAGGGTGTTGGCTGCTGCTGGTGGTGGTGGTTGTGAGGTGACTTGTGAAGCAGTGCGTGCTAGGCCAGTGCTGGTTGCCTGGCTGCTCTTGGCAGCTGTGAGGTGAGTGCTGCGTGAGGCCCTGGCAGGCATGTGTCAGTGTGGGAAGGTGCTGTTTGTGCTTGGGAGGTGCCTTTTGGTGTGGCCATTGGTGCTGTGGCTGGTGCTTTGAGGCCCAGGGTGTGAGAGGCCAGAGCTGGAGGCAGCATTGTGAGGTCACTTGTGCCTGTGTGCCTTGGCGGGCAGTGCTAGGGTGTTGGCTGCTGCTGGTGGTGGTGGTTGTAAGGTCACTTGTGAAGCAGTGCGTGCTAGGCCAGTGCTGGTTGCCTGGCTGCTCTTGGCAGCTGTGAGGTGAGTGCTGCGTGAGGCCCTGGCAGGCATGTGTCAGTGTGGGAAGGTGCTGTTTGTCCTTGGGAGGTGCCTTTTGGTGTGGCCATTGGTGCTGTGGCTGGTGCCTTGTGTCCCAGGGTGTGCGAGGCCAGAGCTGGAGGCAGCATTGTGAGGTCACTTGTGCCTGTGTGCCTTGGCGGGCAGTGCTAGGGTGTTGGCTGCTGCTGGTGGTGGTGGTTGTGAGGTGACTTGTGAAGCAGTGCGTGCTAGGCCAGTGCTGGTTGCCTGGCTGCTCTTGGCAGCTGTGAGGTGAGTGCTGCGTGAGGCCCTGGCAGGCATGTGTCAGTGTGGGAAGGTGCTGTTTGTCCTTGGGAGGTGCTTTTTGGTGTGGCCATTGGTGCTGTGGCTGGTGCCTTGTGTCCCAGGGTGTGCGAGGCCAGAGCTGGAGGCAGCATTGTGAGGTCACTTGTGCCTGTGTGCCTTGGCGGGCAGTGCTAGGGTGTTGGCTGCTGCTGGTGGTGGTGGTTGTGAGGTCACTTGTGAAGCAGTGCGTGCTAGGCCAGTGCTGGTTGCCTGGCTGCTCTTGGCAGCTGTGAGGTGAGTGCTGCGTGAGGCCCTGGCAGGCATGTGTCAGTGTGGGAAGGTGCTGTTTGTGCTTGGGAGGTGCCTTTTGGTGTGGCCATTGGTGCTGTGGCTGGTGCCTTGTGTCCCAGGGTGTGCGAGGCCAGAGCTGGAGGCAGCATTGTGAGGTCACTTGTGCCTGTGTGCCTTGGCGGGCAGTGCTAGGGTGTTGGCTGCTGCTGCTGGTGGTGGTTGTGAGGTGACTTGTGAAGCAGTGCGTGCTAGGCCAGTGCTGGTTGCCTGGCTGCTCTTGGCAGCTGTGAGGTGAGTGCTGCGTGAGGCCCTGGCAGGCATGTGTCAGTGTGGGAAGGTGCTCTTTGTCCTTGGGAGGTGCCCTTTGGTGTGGCCATTGGTGCTGTGGCTGGTGCCTTGTGGCCCAGGGTGTGCGAATCCAGAGCTGGAGGCAGCATTGTGAGGTCAGTTGTGCCTGTGTGCCTTGGCGGGCAGTGCTAGGGTGTTGGCTGCTGGTGGTGGTGGTGGTTGTGAGGTCACTTGTGAAGCAGTGCGTGCTAGGCCAGTGCTGGTTGCCTGGCTGCTCTTGGCAGCTGTGAGGTGAGTGCTGCGTGAGGCTATCGCAGGCATGTGTCAGTGTGGGAAGGTGCTGTTTGTCCTTGGGAGGTGCCTTTTGGTGTGGCCATTGGTGCTGTGGCTGGTGCCTTGTGTCCCAGGGTGTGCGAGGCCAGAGCTGGAGGCAGCATTGTGAGGTCACTTGTGCCTGTGTGCCTTGGCGGGCAGTGCTAGGGTGTTGGCTGCTGCTGCTGGTGGTGGTTGTGAGGTGACTTGTGAAGCAGTGCGTGCTAGGCCAGTGCTGGTTGCCTGGCTGCTCTTGGCAGCTGTGAGGTGAGTGCTGCGTGAGGCCCTGGCAGGCATGTGTCAGTGTGGGAAGGTGCTGTTTGTCCTTGGGAGGTGCCTTTTGGTGTGGCCATTGGTGCTGTGGCTGGTGCCTTGTGTCCCAGAGTGTGCGAGGCCAGAGCTGGAGGCAGCATTGTGAGGTCACTTGTGCCTGTGTGCCTTGGCGGGCAGTGCTAGGGTGTTGGCTGCTGCTGCTGGTGGTGGTTGTGAGGTGACTTGTGAAGCAGTGCGTGCTAGGCCAGTGCTGGTTGCCTGGCTGCTCTTGGCAGCTGTGAGGTGAGTGCTGCGTGAGGCCGTCGCAGGCATGTGTCAGTGTGGGAAGGTGCTGTTTGTCCTTGGGAGGTGCCTTTTGGTGTGGCCATTGGTGCTGTGGCTGGTGCCTTGTGGCCCAGGGTGTGCGAGGCCAGAGCTGGAGGCAGCATTGTGAGGTCACTTGTGCCTGTGTGCCTTGGCGGGCAGTGCTAGGGTGTTGGCTGCTGCTGGTGGTGGTGGTTGTGAGGTCACTTGTGAAGCAGTGCGTGCTAGGCCAGTGCTGGTTGCCTGGCTGCTCTTGGCAGCTGTGAGGTGAGTGCTGTGTGAGGCTGTCGCAGGCATGTGTCAGTGTGGGAAGGTGCTGTTTGTCCTTGGGAGGTGCCTTTTGGTGTGGCCATTGGTGCTGTGGCTGGTGCCTTGTGTCCCAGGGTGTGCGAGGCCAGAGCTGGAGGCAGCATTGTGTGGTCACTTGTGCCTATGTGCCTTGGCGGGCAGTGCTAGGGTGTTGGCTGCTGCTGGTGGTGGTGGTTGTGAGGTGACTGGTGAAGCAGTGCGTGCTAGGCCAGTGCTGGTTGCCTGGCTGCTCTTGGCAGCTGTGAGGTGAGTGCTGCGTGAGGCCCTGGCAGGCATGTGTCAGTGTGGGAAGGTGCTGTTTGTGCTTGGGAGGTGCCTTTTGGTGTGGCCATTGGTGCTGTGGCTGGTGCTTTGAGGCCCAGGGTGTGCGAGGCCAGAGCTGGAGGCAGCATTGTGAGGTCACTTGTGCCTGTGTGCCTTGGCGGGCAGTGCTAGGGTGTTGGCTGCTGCTGGTGGTGGTGGTTGTAAGGTCACTTGTGAAGCAGTGCGTGCTAGGCCAGTGCTGGTTGCCTGGCTGCTCTTGGCAGCTGTGAGGTGAGTGCTGCGTGAGGCCCTGGCAGGCATGTGTCAGTGTGGGAAGGTGCTGTTTGTCCTTGGGAGGTGCCTTTTGGTGTGGCCATTGGTGCTGTGGCTGGTGCTTTGAGGCCCAGGGTGTGAGAGGCCAGAGCTGGAGGCAGCATTGTGAGGTCACTTGTGCCTGTGTGCCTTGGCGGGCAGTGCTAGGGTGTTGGCTGCTGCTGGTGGTGGTGGTTGTGAGGTCACTTGTGAAGCAGTGCGTGCTAGGCCAGTGCTGGTTGCCTGGCTGCTCTTGGCAGCTGTGAGGTGAGTGCTGCGTGAGGCCCTGGCAGGCATGTGTCAGTGTGGGAAGGTGCTGTTTGTCCTTGGGAGGTGCCTTTTGGTGTGGCCATTGGTGCTGTGGCTGGTGCCTTGTGTCCCAGGGTGTGCGAGGCCAGAGCTGGAGGCAGCATTGTGAGGTCACTTGTGCCTGTGTGCCTTGGCGGGCAGTGCTAGGGTGTTGGCTGCTGCTGGTGGTGGTGGTTGTGAGGTGACTTGTGAAGCAGTGCGTGCTAGGCCAGTGCTGGTTGCCTGGCTGCTCTTGGCAGCTGTGAGGTGAGTGCTGCGTGAGGCCCTGGCAGGCATGTGTCAGTGTGGGAAGGTGCTGTTTGTCCTTGGGAGGTGCCTTTTGGTGTGGCCATTGGTGCTGTGGCTGGTGCCTTGTGGCCCAGGGTGTGCGAATCCAGAGCTGGAGGCAGCATTGTGAGGTCACTTGTGCCTGTGTGCCTTGGCGGGCAGTGCTAGGGTGTTGGCTGCTGGTGGTGGTGGTGGTTGTGAGGTCACTTGTGAAGCAGTGCGTGCTAGGCCAGTGCTGGTTGCCTGGCTGCTCTTGGCAGCTGTGAGGTGAGTGCTGCGTGAGGCCCTGGCAGGCATGTGTCAGTGTGGGAAGGTGCTGTTTGTCCTTGGGAGGTGCCTTTTGGTGTGGCCATTGGTGCTGTGGCTGGTGCTTTGAGGCCCAGGGTGTGAGAGGCCAGAGCTGGAGGCAGCATTGTGAGGTCACTTGTGCCTGTGTGCCTTGGCGGACAGTGCTAGGGTGTTGGCTGCTGCTGGTGGTGGTGGTTGTGAGGTGACTTGTGAAGCAGTGCGTGCTAGGCCAGTGCTGGTTGCCTGGCTGCTCTTGGCAGCTGTGAGGTGAGTGCTGCGTGAGGCCCTGGCAGGCATGTGTCAGTGTGGGAAGGTGCTGTTTGTCCTTGGGAGGTGCTTTTTGGTGTGGCCATTGGTGCTGTGGCTGGTGCCTTGTGTCCCAGGGTGTGCGAGTCCAGAGCTGGAGGCAGCATTGTGAGGTCACTTGTGCCTGTGTGCCTTGGCGGGCAGTGCTAGGGTGTTGGCTGCTGCTGGTGGTGGTGGTTGTGAGGTGACTTGTGAAGCAGTGCGTGCTAGGCCAGTGCTGGTTGCCTGGCTGCTCTTGGCAGCTGTGAGGTGAGTGCTGCGTGAGGCCCTGGCAGGCATGTGTCAGTGTGGGAAGGTGCTGTTTGTCCTTGGGAGGTGCCTTTTGGTGTGGCCATTGGTGCTGTGGCTGGTGCCTTGTAGCCCAGAGTGTGCGAGGCCAGAGCTGGAGGCAGCATTGTGAGGTCACTTGTGCCTGTGTGCCTTGGCGGGCAGTGCTAGGGTGTTGGCTGCTGCTGGTGGTGGTGGTTGTGAGGTGACTTGTGAAGCAGTGCGTGCTAGGCCAGTGCTGGTTGCCTGGCTGCTCTTGGCAGCTGTGAGGTGAGTGCTGCGTGAGGCCCTGGCAGGCATGTGTCAGTGTGGGAAGGTGCTGTTTGTCCTTGGGAGGTGCTTTTTGGTGTGGCCATTGGTGCTGTGGCTGGTGCCTTGTGTCCCAGGGTGTGCGAGGCCAGAGCTGGAGGCAGCATTGTGAGGTCACTTGTGCCTGTGTGCCTTGGCGGGCAGTGCTAGGGTGTTGGCTGCTGCTGGTGGTGGTGGTTGTGAGGTCACTTGTGAAGCAGTGCGTGCTAGGCCAGTGCTGGTTGCCTGGCTGCTCTTGGCAGCTGTGAGGTGAGTGCTGCGTGAGGCCCTGGCAGGCATGTGTCAGTGTGGGAAGGTGCTGTTTGTCCTTGGGAGGTGCCTTTTGGTGTGGCCATTGGTGCTGTGGCTGGTGCCTTGTGTCCCAGAGTGTGCGAGGCCAGAGCTGGAGGCAGCATTGTGAGGTCACTTGTGCCTGTGTGCCTTGGCGGGCAGTGCTAGGGTGTTGGCTGCTGCTGCTGGTGGTGGTTGTGAGGTGACTTGTGAAGCAGTGCGTGCTAGGCCAGTGCTGGTTGCCTGGCTGCTCTTGGCAGCTGTGAGGTGAGTGCTGCGTGAGGCCGTCGCAGGCATGTGTCAGTGTGGGAAGGTGCTGTTTGTCCTTGGGAGGTGCCTTTTGGTGTGGCCATTGGTGCTGTGGCTGGTGCCTTGTGGCCCAGGGTGTGCGAGGCCAGAGCTGGAGGCAGCATTGTGAGGTCACTTGTGCCTGTGTGCCTTGGCGGGCAGTGCTAGGGTGTTGGCTGCTGCTGGTGGTGGTGGTTGTGAGGTCACTTGTGAAGCAGTGCGTGCTAGGCCAGTGCTGGTTGCCTGGCTGCTCTTGGCAGCTGTGAGGTGAGTGCTGCGTGAGGCCCTGGCAGGCATGTGTCAGTGTGGGAAGGTGCTGTTTGTCCTTGGGAGGTGCCTTTTGGTGTGGCCATTGGTGCTGTGGCTGGTGCCTTGTGTCCCAGGGTGTGCGAGGCCAGAGCTGGAGGCAGCATTGTGTGGTCACTTGTGCCTATGTGCCTTGGCGGGCAGTGCTAGGGTGTTGGCTGCTGCTGGTGGTGGTGGTTGTGAGGTGACTGGTGAAGCAGTGCGTGCTAGGCCAGTGCTGGTTGCCTGGCTGCTCTTGGCAGCTGTGAGGTGAGTGCTGCGTGAGGCCCTGGCAGGCATGTGTCAGTGTGGGAAGGTGCTGTTTGTGCTTGGGAGGTGCCTTTTGGTGTGGCCATTGGTGCTGTGGCTGGTGCTTTGAGGCCCAGGGTGTGCGAGGCCAGAGCTGGAGGCAGCATTGTGAGGTCACTTGTGCCTGTGTGCCTTGGCGGGCAGTGCTAGGGTGTTGGCTGCTGCTGGTGGTGGTGGTTGTAAGGTCACTTGTGAAGCAGTGCGTGCTAGGCCAGTGCTGGTTGCCTGGCTGCTCTTGGCAGCTGTGAGGTGAGTGCTGCGTGAGGCCGTCGCAGGCATGTGTCAGTGTGGGAAGGTGCTGTTTGTCCTTGGGAGGTGCCTTTTGGTGTGGCCATTGGTGCTGTGGCTGGTGCTTTGAGGCCCAGGGTGTGAGAGGCCAGAGCTGGAGGCAGCATTGTGAGGTCACTTGTGCCTGTGTGCCTTGGCGGGCAGTGCTAGGGTGTTGGCTGCTGCTGGTGGTGGTGGTTGTGAGGTCACTTGTGAAGCAGTGCGTGCTAGGCCAGTGCTGGTTGCCTGGCTGCTCTTGGCAGCTGTGAGGTGAGTGCTGCGTGAGGCCCTGGCAGGCATGTGTCAGTGTGGGAAGGTGCTGTTTGTCCTTGGGAGGTGCCTTTTGGTGTGGCCATTGGTGCTGTGGCTGGTGCCTTGTGTCCCAGAGTGTGCGAGGCCAGAGCTGGAGGCAGCATTGTGAGGTCACTTGTGCCTGTGTGCCTTGGCGGGCAGTGCTAGGGTGTTGGCTGCTGCTGGTGGTGGTGGTTGTGAGGTGACTTGTGAAGCAGTGCGTGCTAGGCCAGTGCTGGTTGCCTGGCTGCTCTTGGCAGCTGTGAGGTGAGTGCTGCGTGAGGCCCTGGCAGGCATGTGTCAGTGTGGGAAGGTGCTGTTTGTCCTTGGGAGGTGCCTTTTGGTGTGGCCATTGGTGCTGTGGCTGGTGCCTTGTGGCCCAGGGTGTGCGAATCCAGAGCTGGAGGCAGCATTGTGAGGTCACTTGTGCCTGTGTGCCTTGGCGGGCAGTGCTAGGGTGTTGGCTGCTGGTGGTGGTGGTGGTTGTGAGGTGACTTGTGAAGCAGTGCGTGCTAGGCCAGTGCTGGTTGCCTGGCTGCTCTTGGCAGCTGTGAGGTGAGTGCTGCGTGAGGCCCTGGCAGGCATGTGTCAGTGTGGGAAGGTGCTGTTTGTCCTTGGGAGGTGCCTTTTGGTGTGGCCATTGGTGCTGTGGCTGGTGCTTTGAGGCCCAGGGTGTGAGAGGCCAGAGCTGGAGGCAGCATTGTGAGGTCACTTGTGCCTGTGTGCCTTGGCGGACAGTGCTAGGGTGTTGGCTGCTGCTGGTGGTGGTGGTTGTGAGGTGACTTGTGAAGCAGTGCGTGCTAGGCCAGTGCTGGTTGCCTGGCTGCTCTTGGCAGCTGTGAGGTGAGTGCTGCGTGAGGCCCTGGCAGGCATGTGTCAGTGTGGGAAGGTGCTGTTTGTCCTTGGGAGGTGCTTTTTGGTGTGGCCATTGGTGCTGTGGCTGGTGCCTTGTGTCCCAGGGTGTGCGAGGCCAGAGCTGGAGGCAGCATTGTGAGGTCACTTGTGCCTGTGTGCCTTGGCGGGCAGTGCTAGGGTGTTGGCTGCTGCTGGTGGTGGTGGTTGTGAGGTGACTTGTGAAGCAGTGCGTGCTAGGCCAGTGCTGGTTGCCTGGCTGCTCTTGGCAGCTGTGAGGTGAGTGCTGCGTGAGGCCCTGGCAGGCATGTGTCAGTGTGGGAAGGTGCTGTTTGTCCTTGGGAGGTGCCTTTTGGTGTGGCCATTGGTGCTGTGGCTGGTGCCTTGTGTCCCAGAGTGTGCGAGGCCAGAGCTGGAGGCAGCATTGTGAGGTCACTTGTGCCTGTGTGCCTTGGCGGGCAGTGCTAGGGTGTTGGCTGCTGCTGGTGGTGGTGGTTGTGAGGTGACTTGTGAAGCAGTGCGTGCTAGGCCAGTGCTGGTTGCCTGGCTGCTCTTGGCAGCTGTGAGGTGAGTGCTGCGTGAGGCCCTGGCAGGCATGTGTCAGTGTGGGAAGGTGCTGTTTGTCCTTGGGAGGTGCTTTTTGGTGTGGCCATTGGTGCTGTGGCTGGTGCCTTGTGTCCCAGGGTGTGCGAGGCCAGAGCTGGAGGCAGCATTGTGAGGTCACTTGTGCCTGTGTGCCTTGGCGGGCAGTGCTAGGGTGTTGGCTGCTGCTGGTGGTGGTGGTTGTGAGGTCACTTGTGAAGCAGTGCGTGCTAGGCCAGTGCTGGTTGCCTGGCTGCTCTTGGCAGCTGTGAGGTGAGTGCTGCGTGAGGCCCTGGCAGGCATGTGTCAGTGTGGGAAGGTGCTGTTTGTCCTTGGGAGGTGCCTTTTGGTGTGGCCATTGGTGCTGTGGCTGGTGCCTTGTGTCCCAGAGTGTGCGAGGCCAGAGCTGGAGGCAGCATTGTGAGGTCACTTGTGCCTGTGTGCCTTGGCGGGCAGTGCTAGGGTGTTGGCTGCTGCTGCTGGTGGTGGTTGTGAGGTGACTTGTGAAGCAGTGCGTGCTAGGCCAGTGCTGGTTGCCTGGCTGCTCTTGGCAGCTGTGAGGTGAGTGCTGCGTGAGGCCCTGGCAGGCATGTGTCAGTGTGGGAAGGTGCTGTTTGTCCTTGGGAGGTGCCTTTTGGTGTGGCCATTGGTGCTGTGGCTGGTGCCTTGTGGCCCAGGGTGTGCGAATCCAGAGCTGGAGGCAGCATTGTGAGGTCACTTGTGCCTGTGTGCCTTGGCGGGCAGTGCTAGGGTGTTGGCTGCTGGTGGTGGTGGTGGTTGTGAGGTCACTTGTGAAGCAGTGCGTGCTAGGCCAGTGCTGGTTGCCTGGCTGCTCTTGGCAGCTGTGAGGTGAGTGCTGTGTGAGGCTGTCGCAGGCATGTGTCAGTGTGGGAAGGTGCTGTTTGTCCTTGGGAGGTGCCTTTTGGTGTGGCCATTGGTGCTGTGGCTGGTGCCTTGTGTCCCAGGGTGTGCGAGGCCAGAGCTGGAGGAAGCATTGTGTGGTCACTTGTGCCTATGTGCCTTGGCGGGCAGTGCTAGGGTGTAGGCTGCTGCTGGTGGTGGTGGTTGTGAGGTGACTGGTGAAGCAGTGCGTGCTAGGCCAGTGCTGGTTGCCTGGCTGCTCTTGGCAGCTGTGAGGTGAGTGCTGCGTGAGGCCCTGGCAGGCATGTGTCAGTGTGGGAAGGTGCTGTTTGTGCTTGGGAGGTGCCTTTTGGTGTGGCCATTGGTGCTGTGGCTGGTGCTTTGAGGCCCAGGGTGTGCGAGGCCAGAGCTGGAGGCAGCATTGTGAGGTCACTTGTGCCTGTGTGCCTTGGCGGGCAGTGCTAGGGTGTTGGCTGCTGCTGGTGGTGGTGGTTGTAAGGTCACTTGTGAAGCAGTGCGTGCTAGGCCAGTGCTGGTTGCCTGGCTGCTCTTGGCAGCTGTGAGGTGAGTGCTGCGTGAGGCCGTCGCAGGCATGTGTCAGTGTGGGAAGGTGCTGTTTGTCCTTGGGAGGTGCCTTTTGGTGTGGCCATTGGTGCTGTGGCTGGTGCTTTGAGGCCCAGGGTGTGAGAGGCCAGAGCTGGAGGCAGCATTGTGAGGTCACTTGTGCCTGTGTGCCTTGGCGGGCAGTGCTAGGGTGTTGGCTGCTGCTGGTGGTGGTGGTTGTGAGGTCACTTGTGAAGCAGTGCGTGCTAGGCCAGTGCTGGTTGCCTGGCTGCTCTTGGCAGCTGTGAGGTGAGTGCTGCGTGAGGCCCTGGCAGGCATGTGTCAGTGTGGGAAGGTGCTGTTTGTCCTTGGGAGGTGCCTTTTGGTGTGGCCATTGGTGCTGTGGCTGGTGCCTTGTGTCCCAGAGTGTGCGAGGCCAGAGCTGGAGGCAGCATTGTGAGGTCACTTGTGCCTGTGTGCCTTGGCGGGCAGTGCTAGGGTGTTGGCTGCTGCTGGTGGTGGTGGTTGTGAGGTGACTTGTGAAGCAGTGCGTGCTAGGCCAGTGCTGGTTGCCTGGCTGCTCTTGGCAGCTGTGAGGTGAGTGCTGCGTGAGGCCCTGGCAGGCATGTGTCAGTGTGGGAAGGTGCTGTTTGTCCTTGGGAGGTGCCTTTTGGTGTGGCCATTGGTGCTGTGGCTGGTGCCTTGTGGCCCAGGGTGTGCGAATCCAGAGCTGGAGGCAGCATTGTGAGGTCAGTTGTGCCTGTGTGCCTTGGCGGGTAGTGCTAGGGTGTTGGCTGCTGGTGGTGGTGGTGGTTGTGAGGTCACTTGTGAAGCAGTGCGTGCTAGGCCAGTGCTGGTTGCCTGGCTGCTCTTGGCAGCTGTGAGGTGAGTGCTGTGTGAGGCTGTCGCAGGCATGTGTCAGTGTGGGAAGGTGCTGTTTGTCCTTGGGAGGTGCCTTTTGGTGTGGCCATTGGTGCTGTGGCTGGTGCCTTGTGTCCCAGGGTGTGCGAGGCCAGAGCTGGAGGCAGCATTGTGTGGTCACTTGTGCCTATGTGCCTTGGCGGGCAGTGCTAGGGTGTTGGCTGCTGCTGGTGGTGGTGGTTGTGAGGTGACTGGTGAAGCAGTGCGTGCTAGGCCAGTGCTGGTTGCCTGGCTGCTCTTGGCAGCTGTGAGGTGAGTGCTGCGTGAGGCCCTGGCAGGCATGTGTCAGTGTGGGAAGGTGCTGTTTGTCCTTGGGAGGTGCTTTTTGGTGTGGCCATTGGTGCTGTGGCTGGTGCCTTGTGTCCCAGGGTGTGCGAGGCCAGAGCTGGAGGCAGCATTGTGAGGTCACTTGTGCCTGTGTGCCTTGGCGGGCAGTGCTAGGGTGTTGGCTGCTGCTGGTGGTGGTGGTTGTGAGGTCACTTGTGAAGCAGTGCGTGCTAGGCCAGTGCTGGTTGCCTGGCTGCTCTTGGCAGCTGTGAGGTGAGTGCTGCGTGAGGCCCTGGCAGGCATGTGTCAGTGTGGGAAGGTGCTGTTTGTCCTTGGGAGGTGCCTTTTGGTGTGGCCATTGGTGCTGTGGCTGGTGCCTTGTGGCCCAGAGTGTGCGAGGCCAGAGCTGGAGGCAGCATTGTGAGGTCACTTGTGCCTGTGTGCCTTGGCGGGCAGTGCTAGGGTGTTGGCTGCTGCTGGTGGTGGTGGTTGTGAGGTGACTTGTGAAGCAGTGCGTGCTAGGCCAGTGCTGGTTGCCTGGCTGCTCTTGGCAGCTGTGAGGTGAGTGCTGCGTGAGGCCCTGGCAGGCATGAGTCAGTGTGGGAAGGTGCTGTTTGTCCTTGGGAGGTGCCTTTTGGTGTGGCCATTGGTGCTGTGGCTGGTGCTTTGAGGCCCAGGGTGTGAGAGGCCAGAGCTGGAGGCAGCATTGTGAGGTCACTTGTGCCTGTGTGCCTTGGCGGGCAGTGCTAGGGTGTTGGCTGCTGCTGGTGGTGGTGGTTGTGAGGTGACTTGTGAAGCAGTGCGTGCTAGGCCAGTGCTGGTTGCCTGGCTGCTCTTGGCAGCTGTGAGGTGAGTGCTGCGTGAGGCCCTGGCAGGCATGTGTCAGTGTGGGAAGGTGCTGTTTGTCCTTGGGAGGTGCCTTTTGGTGTGGCCATTGGTGCTGTGGCTGTTGCCTTGTGGCCCAGGGTGTGCGAATCCAGAGCTGGAGGCAGCATTGTGAGGTCAGTTGTGCCTGTGTGCCTTGGCGGGCAGTGCTAGGGTGTTGGCTGCTGCTGGTGGTGGTGGTTGTGAGGTCACTTGTGAAGCAGTGCGTGCTAGGCCAGTGCTGGTTGCCTGGCTGCTCTTGGCAGCTGTGAGGTGAGTGCTGTGTGAGGCTGTCGCAGGCATGTGTCAGTGTGGGAAGGTGCTGTTTGTCCTTGGGAGGTGCCTTTTGGTGTGGCCATTGGTGCTGTGGCTGGTGCCTTGTGTCCCAGGGTGTGCGAGGCCAGAGCTGGAGGCAGCATTGTGTGGTCACTTGTGCCTATGTGCCTTGGCGGGCAGTGCTAGGGTGTTGGCTGCTGCTGCTGGTGGTGGTTGTGAGGTGACTGGTGAAGCAGTGCGTGCTAGGCCAGTGCTGGTTGCCTGGCTGCTCTTGGCAGCTGTGAGGTGAGTGCTGCGTGAGGCCCTGGCAGGCATGTGTCAGTGTGGGAAGGTGCTGTTTGTCCTTGGGAGGTGCTTTTTGGTGTGGCCATTGGTGCTGTGGCTGGTGCCTTGTGTCCCAGGGTGTGCGAGGCCAGAGCTGGAGGCAGCATTGTGAGGTCACTTGTGCCTGTGTGCCTTGTCGGGCAGTGCTAGGGTGTTGGCTGCTGCTGGTGGTGGTGGTTGTGAGGTCACTTGTGAAGCAGTGCGTGCTAGGCCAGTGCTGGTTGCCTGGCTGCTCTTGGCAGCTGTGAGGTGAGTGCTGCGTGAGGCCCTGGCAGGCATGTGTCAGTGTGGGAAGGTGCTGTTTGTCCTTGGGAGGTGCCTTTTGGTGTGGCCATTGGTGCTGTGGCTGGTGCCTTGTGTCCCAGGGTGTGCGAGGCCAGAGCTGGAGGCAGCATTGTGTGGTCACTTGTGCCTATGTGCCTTGGCGGGCAGTGCTAGGGTGTTGGCTGCTGCTGGTGGTGGTGGTTGTGAGGTGACTGGTGAAGCAGTGCGTGCTAGGCCAGTGCTGGTTGCCTGGCTGCTCTTGGCAGCTGTGAGGTGAGTGCTGCGTGAGGCCCTGGCAGGCATGTGTCAGTGTGGGAAGGTGCTGTTTGTCCTTGGGAGGTGCTTTTTGGTGTGGCCATTGGTGCTGTGGCTGGTGCCTTGTGTCCCAGGGTGTGCGAGGCCAGAGCTGGAGGCAGCATTGTGAGGTCACTTGTGCCTGTGTGCCTTGGCGGGCAGTGCTAGGGTGTTGGCTGCTGCTGGTGGTGGTGGTTGTGAGGTCACTTGTGAAGCAGTGCGTGCTAGGCCAGTGCTGGTTGCCTGGCTGCTCTTGGCAGCTGTGAGGTGAGTGCTGCGTGAGGCCCTGGCAGGCATGTGTCAGTGTGGGAAGGTGCTGTTTGTCCTTGGGAGGTGCCTTTTGGTGTGGCCATTGGTGCTGTGGCTGGTGCCTTGTGGCCCAGAGTGTGCGAGGCCAGAGCTGGAGGCAGCATTGTGAGGTCACTTGTGCCTGTGTGCCTTGGCGGGCAGTGCTAGGGTGTTGGCTGCTGCTGGTGGTGGTGGTTGTGAGGTGACTTGTGAAGCAGTGCGTGCTAGGCCAGTGCTGGTTGCCTGGCTGCTCTTGGCAGCTGTGAGGTGAGTGCTGCGTGAGGCCCTGGCAGGCATGTGTCAGTGTGGGAAGGTGCTGTTTGTCCTTGGGAGGTGCCTTTTGGTGTGGCCATTGGTGCTGTGGCTGGTGCTTTGAGGCCCAGGGTGTGAGAGGCCAGAGCTGGAGGCAGCATTGTGAGGTCACTTGTGCCTGTGTGCCTTGGCGGGCAGTGCTAGGGTGTTGGCTGCTGCTGGTGGTGGTGGTTGTGAGGTCACTTGTGAAGCAGTGCGTGCTAGGCCAGTGCTGGTTGCCTGGCTGCTCTTGGCAGCTGTGAGGTGAGTGCTGCGTGAGGCCCTGGCAGGCATGTGTCAGTGTGGGAAGGTGCTGTTTGTCCTTGGGAGGTGCCTTTTGGTGTGGCCATTGGTGCTGTGGCTGGTGCCTTGTGTCCCAGAGTGTGCGAGGCCAGAGCTGGAGGCAGCATTGTGAGGTCACTTGTGCCTGTGTGCCTTGGCGGGCAGTGCTAGGGTGTTGGCTGCTGCTGGTGGTGGTGGTTGTGAGGTGACTTGTGAAGCAGTGCGTGCTAGGCCAGTGCTGGTTGCCTGGCTGCTCTTGGCAGCTGTGAGGTGAGTGCTGCGTGAGGCCCTGGCAGGCATGTGTCAGTGTGGGAAGGTGCTGTTTGTCCTTGGGAGGTGCCTTTTGGTGTGGCCATTGGTGCTGTGGCTGTTGCCTTGTGGCCCAGGGTGTACGAATCCAGAGCTGGAGGCAGCATTGTGAGGTCAGTTGTGCCTGTGTGCCTTGGCGGGCAGTGCTAGGGTGTTGGCTGCTGGTGGTGGTGGTGGTTGTGAGGTCACTTGTGAAGCAGTGCGTGCTAGGCCAGTGCTGGTTGCCTGGCTGCTCTTGGCAGCTGTGAGGTGAGTGCTGCGTGAGGCTGTCGCAGGCATGTGTCAGTGTGGGAAGGTGCTGTTTGTCCTTGGGAGGTGCCTTTTGGTGTGGCCATTGGTGCTGTGGCTGGTGCCTTGTGTCCCAGGGTGTGCGAGGCCAGAGCTGGAGGCAGCATTGTGTGGTCACTTGTGCCTATGTGCCTTGGCGGGCAGTGCTAGGGTGTTGGCTGCTGCTGGTGGTGGTGGTTGTGAGGTGACTGGTGAAGCAGTGCGTGCTAGGCCAGTGCTGGTTGCCTGGCTGCTCTTGGCAGCTTTGAGGTGAGTGCTGCGTGAGGCCCTGGCAGGCATGTGTCAGTGTGGGAAGGTGCTGTTTGTCCTTGGGAGGTGCCTTTTGGTGTGGCCATTGGTGCTGTGGCTGGTGCTTTGAGGCCCAGGGTGTGAGAGGCCAGAGCTGGAGGCAGCATTGTGAGGTCAGTTGTGCCTGTGTGCCTTGGCGGGCAGTGCTAGGGTGTTGGCTGCTGCTGGTGGTGGTGGTTGTGAGGTCACTTGTGAAGCAGTGCGTGCTAGGCCAGTGCTGGTTGCCTGGCTGCTCTTGGCAGCTGTGAGGTGAGTGCTGCGTGAGGCCCTGGCAGGCATGTGTCAGTGTGGGAAGGTGCTGTTTGTCCTTGGGAGGTGCCTTTTGGTGTGGCCATTGGTGCTGTGGCTGGTGCCTTGTGTCCCAGAGTGTGCGAGGCCAGAGCTGGAGGCAGCATTGTGAGGTCACTTGTGCCTGTGTGCCTTGGCGGGCAGTGCTAGGGTGTTGGCTGCTGCTGGTGGTGGTGGTTGTGAGGTGACTTGTGAAGCAGTGCGTGCTAGGCCAGTGCTGGTTGCCTGGCTGCTCTTGGCAGCTGTGAGGTGAGTGCTGCGTGAGGCCCTGGCAGGCATGTGTCAGTGTGGGAAGGTGCTGTTTGTCCTTGGGAGGTGCCTTTTGGTGTGGCCATTGGTGCTGTGGCTGTTGCCTTGTGGCCCAGGGTGTGCGAATCCAGAGCTGGAGGCAGCATTGTGAGGTCAGTTGTGCCTGTGTGCCTTGGCGGGCAGTGCTAGGGTGTTGGCTGCTGGTGGTGGTGGTGGTTGTGAGGTCACTTGTGAAGCAGTGCGTGCTAGGCCAGTGCTGGTTGCCTGGCTGCTCTTGGCAGCTGTGAGGTGAGTGCTGTGTGAGGCTGTCGCAGGCATGTGTCAGTGTGGGAAGGTGCTGTTTGTCCTTGGGAGGTGCCTTTTGGTGTGGCCATTGGTGCTGTGGCTGGTGCCTTGTGTCCCAGGGTGTGCGAGGCCAGAGCTGGAGGCAGCATTGTGTGGTCACTTGTGCCTATGTGCCTTGGCGGGCAGTGCTAGGGTGTTGGCTGCTGCTGCTGGTGGTGGTTGTGAGGTGACTGGTGAAGCAGTGCGTGCTAGGCCAGTGCTGGTTGCCTGGCTGCTCTTGGCAGCTGTGAGGTGAGTGCTGCGTGAGGCCCTGGCAGGCATGTGTCAGTGTGGGAAGGTGCTGTTTGTCCTTGGGAGGTGCTTTTTGGTGTGGCCATTGGTGCTGTGGCTGGTGCCTTGTGTCCCAGGGTGTGCGAGGCCAGAGCTGGAGGCAGCATTGTGAGGTCACTTGTGCCTGTGTGCCTTGTCGGGCAGTGCTAGGGTGTTGGCTGCTGCTGGTGGTGGTGGTTGTGAGGTCACTTGTGAAGCAGTGCGTGCTAGGCCAGTGCTGGTTGCCTGGCTGCTCTTGGCAGCTGTGAGGTGAGTGCTGCGTGAGGCCCTGGCAGGCATGTGTCAGTGTGGGAAGGTGCTGTTTGTCCTTGGGAGGTGCCTTTTGGTGTGGCCATTGGTGCTGTGGCTGGTGCCTTGTGTCCCAGGGTGTGCGAGGCCAGAGCTGGAGGCAGCATTGTGTGGTCACTTGTGCCTATGTGCCTTGGCGGGCAGTGCTAGGGTGTTGGCTGCTGCTGGTGGTGGTGGTTGTGAGGTGACTGGTGAAGCAGTGCGTGCTAGGCCAGTGCTGGTTGCCTGGCTGCTCTTGGCAGCTTTGAGGTGAGTGCTGCGTGAGGCCCTGGCAGGCATGTGTCAGTGTGGGAAGGTGCTGTTTGTCCTTGGGAGGTGCCTTTTGGTGTGGCCATTGGTGCTGTGGCTGGTGCTTTGAGGCCCAGGGTGTGAGAGGCCAGAGCTGGAGGCAGCATTGTGAGGTCACTTGTGCCTGTGTGCCTTGTCGGGCAGTGCTAGGGTGTTGGCTGCTGCTGGTGGTGGTGGTTGTGAGGTCACTTGTGAAGCAGTGCGTGCTAGGCCAGTGCTGGTTGCCTGGCTGCTCTTGGCAGCTGTGAGGTGAGTGCTGCGTGAGGCCCTGGCAGGCATGTGTCAGTGTGGGAAGGTGCTCTTTGTCCTTGGGAGGTGCCTTTTGGTGTGGCCATTGGTGCTGTGGCTGGTGCCTTGTGTCCCAGAGTGTGCGAGGCCAGAGCTGGAGGCAGCATTGTGAGGTCACTTGTGCCTGTGTGCCTTGGCGGGCAGTGCTAGGGTGTTGGCTGCTGCTGGTGGTGGTGGTTGTGAGGTGACTTGTGAAGCAGTGCGTGCTAGGCCAGTGCTGGTTGCCTGGCTGCTCTTGGCAGCTGTGAGGTGAGTGCTGCGTGAGGCCCTGGCAGGCATGTGTGAGTGTGGGAAGGTGCTGTTTGTCCTTGGGAGGTGCCTTTTGGTGTGGCCATTGGTGCTGTGGCTGGTGCCTTGTGGCCCAGGGTGTGCGAATCCAGAGCTGGAGGCAGCATTGTGAGGTCACTTGTGCCTGTGTGCCTTGGCGGGCAGTGCTAGGGTGTTGGCTGCTGCTGGTGGTGGTGGTTGTGAGGTCACTTGTGAAGCAGTGCGTGCTAGGCCAGTGCTGGTTGCCTGGCTGCTCTTGGCAGCTGTGAGGTGAGTGCTGTGTGAGGCTGTCGCAGGCATGTGTCAGTGTGGGAAGGTGCTGTTTGTCCTTGGGAGGTGCCTTTTGGTGTGGCCATTGGTGCTGTGGCTGGTGCCTTGTGGCCCAGGGTGTGCGAGGCCAGAGCTGGAGGCAGCATTGTGTGGTCACTTGTGCCTATGTGCCTTGGCGGGCAGTGCTAGGGTGTTGGCTGCTGCTGGTGGTGGTGGTTGTGAGGTGACTGGTGAAGCAGTGCGTGCTAGGCCAGTGCTGGTTGCCTGGCTGCTCTTGGCAGCTGTGAGGTGAGTGCTGCGTGAGGCCCTGGCAGGCATGTGTCAGTGTGGGAAGGTGCTGTTTGTCCTTGGGAGGTGCTTTTTGGTGTGGCCATTGGTGCTGTGGCTGGTGCCTTGTGTCCCAGGGTGTGCGAGGCCAGAGCTGGAGGCAGCATTGTGAGGTCACTTGTGCCTGTGTGCCTTGGCGGGCAGTGCTAGGGTGTTGGCTGCTGCTGCTGGTGGTGGTTGTGAGGTCACTTGTGAAGCAGTGCGTGCTAGGCCAGTGCTGGTTGCCTGGCTGCTCTTGGCAGCTGTGAGGTGAGTGCTGTGTGAGGCTGTCGCAGGCATGTGTCAGTGTGGGAAGGTGCTGTTTGTCCTTGGGAGGTGCCTTTTGGTGTGGCCATTGGTGCTGTGGCTGGTGCCTTGTGTCCCAGGGTGTGCGAGGCCAGAGCTGGAGGCAGCATTGTGTGGTCACTTGTGCCTATGTGCCTTGGCGGGCAGTGCTAGGGTGTTGGCTGCTGCTGGTGGTGGTGGTTGTGAGGTGACTGGTGAAGCAGTGCGTGCTAGGCCAGTGCTGGTTGCCTGGCTGCTCTTGGCAGCTGTGAGGTGAGTGCTGCGTGAGGCCCTGGCAGGCATGTGTCAGTGTGGGAAGGTGCTGTTTGTCCTTGGGAGGTGCCTTTTGGTGTGGCCATTGGTGCTGTGGCTGGTGCCTTGTGTCCCAGGGTGTGCGAGGCCAGAGCTGGAGGCAGCATTGTGAGGTCACTTGTGCCTGTGTGCCTTGGCGGGCAGTGCTAGGGTGTTGGCTGCTGCTGGTGGTGGTGGTTGTGAGGTCACTTGTGAAGCAGTGCGTGCTAGGCCAGTGCTGGTTGCCTGGCTGCTCTTGGCAGCTGTGAGGTGAGTGCTGCGTGAGGCCCTGGCAGGCATGTGTCAGTGTGGGAAGGTGCTGTTTGTCCTTGGGAGGTGCCTTTTGGTGTGGCCATTGGTGCTGTGGCTGGTGCCTTGTGTCCCAGAGTGTGCGAGGCCAGAGCTGGAGGCAGCATTGTGAGGTCACTTGTGCCTGTGTGCCTTGGCGGGCAGTGCTAGGGTGTTGGCTGCTGCTGGTGGTGGTGGTTGTGAGGTGACTTGTGAAGCAGTGCGTGCTAGGCCAGTGCTGGTTGCCTGGCTGCTCTTGGCAGCTGTGAGGTGAGTGCTGCGTGAGGCCCTGGCAGGCATGTGTCAGTGTGGGAAGGTGCTGTTTGTCCTTGGGAGGTGCCTTTTGGTGTGGCCATTGGTGCTGTGGCTGGTGCCTTGTGTCCCAGGGTGTGCGAGGCCAGAGCTGGAGGCAGCATTGTGTGGTCACTTGTGCCTGTGTGCCTTGGCGGGCAGTGCTAGGGTGTTGGCTGCTGCTGGTGGTGGTGGTTGTGAGGTGACTTGTGAAGCAGTGCGTGCTAGGCCAGTGCTGGTTGCCTGGCTGCTCTTGGCAGCTGTGAGGTGAGTGCTGCGTGAGGCCCTGGCAGGCATGTGTCAGTGTGGGAAGGTGCTGTTTGTCCTTGGGAGGTGCCTTTTGGTGTGGCCATTGGTGCTGTGGCTGGTGCCTTGTGGCCCAGGGTGTGCGAATCCAGAGCTGGAGGCAGCATTGTGAGGTCACTTGTGCCTGTGTGCCTTGGCGGGCAGTGCTAGGGTGTTGGCTGCTGGTGGTGGTGGTGGTTGTGAGGTCACTTGTGAAGCAGTGCGTGCTAGGCCAGTGCTGGTTGCCTGGCTGCTCTTGGCAGCTGTGAGGTGAGTGCTGTGTGAGGCTGTCGCAGGCATGTGTCAGTGTGGGAAGGTGCTGTTTGTCCTTGGGAGGTGCCTTTTGGTGTGGCCATTGGTGCTGTGGCTGGTGCCTTGTGTCCCAGGGTGTGCGAGGCCAGAGCTGGAGGCAGCATTGTGTGGTCACTTGTGCCTATGTGCCTTGGCGGGCAGTGCTAGGGTGTTGGCTGCTGCTGGTGGTGGTGGTTGTGAGGTGACTGGTGAAGCAGTGCGTGCTAGGCCAGTGCTGGTTGCCTGGCTGCTCTTGGCAGCTGTGAGGTGAGTGCTGCGTGAGGCCCTGGCAGGCATGTGTCAGTGTGGGAAGGTGCTGTTTGTCCTTGGGAGGTGCTTTTTGGTGTGGCCATTGGTGCTGTGGCTGGTGCCTTGTGTCCCAGGGTGTGCGAGGCCAGAGCTGGAGGCAGCATTGTGAGGTCACTTGTGCCTGTGTGCCTTGGCGGGCAGTGCTAGGGTGTTGGCTGCTGCTGCTGGTGGTGGTTGTGAGGTCACTTGTGAAGCAGTGCGTGCTAGGCCAGTGCTGGTTGCCTGGCTGCTCTTGGCAGCTGTGAGGTGAGTGCTGCGTGAGGCCCTGGCAGGCATGTGTGAGTGTGGGAAGGTGCTGTTTGTCCTTGGGAGGTGCCTTTTGGTGTGGCCATTGGTGCTGTGGCTGGTGCCTTGTGTCCCAGGGTGTGCGAGGCCAGAGCTGGAGGCAGCATTGTGTGGTCACTTGTGCCTATGTGCCTTGGCGGGCAGTGCTAGGGTGTTGGCTGCTGCTGGTGGTGGTGGTTGTGAGGTGACTGGTGAAGCAGTGTGTGCTAGGCCAGTGCTGGTTGCCTGGCTGCTCTTGGCAGCTGTGAGGTGAGTGCTGCGTGAGGCCCTGGCAGGCATGTGTCAGTGTGGGAAGGTGCTGTTTGTCCTTGGGAGGTGCCTTTTGGTGTGGCCATTGGTGCTGTGGCTGGTGCCTTGTGTCCCAGGGTGTGCGAGGCCAGAGCTGGAGGCAGCATTGTGAGGTCACTTGTGCCTGTGTGCCTTGGCGGGCAGTGCTAGGGTGTTGGCTGCTGCTGGTGGTGGTGGTTGTGAGGTCACTTGTGAAGCAGTGCGTGCTAGGCCAGTGCTGGTTGCCTGGCTGCTCTTGGCAGCTGTGAGGTGAGTGCTGCGTGAGGCCCTGGCAGGCATGTGTCAGTGTGGGAAGGTGCTG
Source organism: Rhea pennata (assembly GCF_028389875.1). Classification (NCBI taxonomy): domain Eukaryota; kingdom Metazoa; phylum Chordata; class Aves; order Rheiformes; family Rheidae; genus Rhea; species Rhea pennata. The sequence continues at coordinate 25,678 of NW_026907605.1, read as the reverse complement.
TTTGTCCTTGGGAGGTGCCTTTTGGTGTGGCCATTGGTGCTGTGGCTGGTGCCTTGTGTCCCAGAGTGTGCGAGGCCAGAGCTGGAGGCAGCATTGTGAGGTCACTTGTGCCTGTGTGCCTTGGCGGGCAGTGCTAGGGTGTTGGCTGCTGCTGGTGGTGGTGGTTGTGAGGTGACTTGTGAAGCAGTGCGTGCTAGGCCAGTGCTGGTTGCCTGGCTGCTCTTGGCAGCTGTGAGGTGAGTGCTGCGTGAGGCCCTGGCAGGCATGTGTCAGTGTGGGAAGGTGCTGTTTGTCCTTGGGAGGTGCCTTTTGGTGTGGCCATTGGTGCTGTGGCTGGTGCCTTGTGTCCCAGGGTGTGCGAGGCCAGAGCTGGAGGCAGCATTGTGTGGTCACTTGTGCCTGTGTGCCTTGGCGGGCAGTGCTAGGGTGTTGGCTGCTGCTGGTGGTGGTGGTTGTGAGGTGACTTGTGAAGCAGTGCGTGCTAGGCCAGTGCTGGTTGCCTGGCTGCTCTTGGCAGCTGTGAGGTGAGTGCTGCGTGAGGCCCTGGCAGGCATGTGTCAGTGTGGGAAGGTGCTGTTTGTCCTTGGGAGGTGCCTTTTGGTGTGGCCATTGGTGCTGTGGCTGGTGCCTTGTGGCCCAGGGTGTGCGAATCCAGAGCTGGAGGCAGCATTGTGAGGTCACTTGTGCCTGTGTGCCTTGTCGGGCAGTGCTAGGGTGTTGGCTGCTGGTGGTGGTGGTGGTTGTGAGGTCACTTGTGAAGCAGTGCGTGCTAGGCCAGTGCTGGTTGCCTGGCTGCTCTTGGCAGCTGTGAGGTGAGTGCTGTGTGAGGCTGTCGCAGGCATGTGTCAGTGTGGGAAGGTGCTGTTTGTCCTTGGGAGGTGCCTTTTGGTGTGGCCATTGGTGCTGTGGCTGGTGCCTTGTGTCCCAGGGTGTGCGAGGCCAGAGCTGGAGGCAGCATTGTGTGGTCACTTGTGCCTATGTGCCTTGGTGGGCAGTGCTAGGGTGTTGGCTGCTGCTGGTGGTGGTGGTTGTGAGGTGACTGGTGAAGCAGTGCGTGCTAGGCCAGTGCTGGTTGCCTGGCTGCTCTTGGCAGCTGTGAGGTGAGTGCTGCGTGAGGCCCTGGCAGGCATGTGTCAGTGTGGGAAGGTGCTGTTTGTCCTTGGGAGGTGCTTTTTGGTGTGGCCATTGGTGCTGTGGCTGGTGCCTTGTGTCCCAGGGTGTGCGAGGCCAGAGCTGGAGGCAGCATTGTGAGGTCACTTGTGCCTGTGTGCCTTGGCGGGCAGTGCTAGGGTGTTGGCTGCTGCTGCTGGTGGTGGTTGTGAGGTCACTTGTGAAGCAGTGCGTGCTAGGCCAGTGCTGGTTGCCTGGCTGCTCTTGGCAGCTGTGAGGTGAGTGCTGCGTGAGGCCCTGGCAGGCATGTGTCAGTGTGGGAAGGTGCTGTTTGTCCTTGGGAGGTGCCTTTTGGTGTGGCCATTGGTGCTGTGGCTGGTGCCTTGTGTCCCAGGGTGTGCGAGGCCAGAGCTGGAGGCAGCATTGTGTGGTCACTTGTGCCTATGTGCCTTGGCGGGCAGTGCTAGGGTGTTGGCTGCTGCTGGTGGTGGTGGTTGTGAGGTGACTGGTGAAGCAGTGCGTGCTAGGCCAGTGCTGGTTGCCTGGCTGCTCTTGGCAGCTGTGAGGTGAGTGCTGCGTGAGGCCCTGGCAGGCATGTGTCAGTGTGGGAAGGTGCTGTTTGTCCTTGGGAGGTGCCTTTTGGTGTGGCCATTGGTGCTGTGGCTGGTGCTTTGAGGCCCAGGGTGTGAGAGGCCAGAGCTGGAGGCAGCATTGTGAGGTCACTTGTGCCTGTGTGCCTTGGCGGGCAGTGCTAGGGTGTTGGCTGCTGCTGGTGGTGGTGGTTGTGAGGTCACTTGTGAAGCAGTGCGTGCTAGGCCAGTGCTGGTTGCCTGGCTGCTCTTGGCAGCTGTGAGGTGAGTGCTGCGTGAGGCCCTGGCAGGCATGTGTCAGTGTGGGAAGGTGCTGTTTGTCCTTGGGAGGTGCCTTTTGGTGTGGCCATTGGTGCTGTGGCTGGTGCCTTGTGTCCCAGAGTGTGCGAGGCCAGAGCTGGAGGCAGCATTGTGAGGTCACTTGTGCCTGTGTGCCTTGGCGGGCAGTGCTAGGGTGTTGGCTGCTGGTGGTGGTGGTGGTTGTGAGGTGACTTGTGAAGCAGTGCGTGCTAGGCCAGTGCTGGTTGCCTGGCTGCTCTTGGCAGCTGTGAGGTGAGTGCTGCGTGAGGCCCTGGCAGGCATGTGTCAGTGTGGGAAGGTGCTGTTTGTCCTTGGGAGGTGCCTTTTGGTGTGGCCATTGGTGCTGTGGCTGGTGCCTTGTGGCCCAGGGTGTGCGAATCCAGAGCTGGAGGCAGCATTGTGAGGTCAGTTGTGCCTGTGTGCCTTGGCGGGCAGTGCTAGGGTGTTGGCTGCTGGTGGTGGTGGTGGTTGTGAGGTCACTTGTGAAGCAGTGCGTGCTAGGCCAGTGCTGGTTGCCTGGCTGCTCTTGGCAGCTGTGAGGTGAGTGCTGCGTGAGGCCCTGGCAGGCATGTGTCAGTGTGGGAAGGTGCTGTTTGTCCTTGGGAGGTGCCTTTTGGTGTGGCCATTGGTGCTGTGGCTGGTGCCTTGTGTCCCAGGGTGTGCGAGGCCAGAGCTGGAGGCAGCATTGTGTGGTCACTTGTGCCTATGTGCCTTGGCGGGCAGTGCTAGGGTGTTGGCTGCTGCTGGTGGTGGTGGTTGTGAGGTGACTGGTGAAGCAGTGCGTGCTAGGCCAGTGCTGGTTGCCTGGCTGCTCTTGGCAGCTGTGAGGTGAGTGCTGCGTGAGGCCCTGGCAGGCATGTGTCAGTGTGGGAAGGTGCTGTTTGTCCTTGGGAGGTGCTTTTTGGTGTGGCCATTGGTGCTGTGGCTGGTGCCTTGTGTCCCAGGGTGTGCGAGGCCAGAGCTGGAGGCAGCATTGTGAGGTCACTTGTGCCTGTGTGCCTTGGCGGGCAGTGCTAGGGTGTTGGCTGCTGCTGGTGGTGGTGGTTGTGAGGTCACTTGTGAAGCAGTGCGTGCTAGGCCAGTGCTGGTTGCCTGGCTGCTCTTGGCAGCTGTGAGGTGAGTGCTGCGTGAGGCCCTGGCAGGCATGTGTCAGTGTGGGAAGGTGCTGTTTGTCCTTGGGAGGTGCCTTTTGGTGTGGCCATTGGTGCTGTGGCTGGTGCCTTGTGTCCCAGAGTGTGCGAGGCCAGAGCTGGAGGCAGCATTGTGAGGTCACTTGTGCCTGTGTGCCTTGTCGGGCAGTGCTAGGGTGTTGGCTGCTGCTGGTGGTGGTGGTTGTGAGGTGACTTGTGAAGCAGTGCGTGCTAGGCCAGTGCTGGTTGCCTGGCTGCTCTTGGCAGCTGTGAGGTGAGTGCTGCGTGAGGCCCTGGCAGGCATGTGTCAGTGTGGGAAGGTGCTGTTTGTCCTTGGGAGGTGCCTTTTGGTGTGGCCATTGGTGCTGTGGCTGGTGCCTTGTGTCCCAGAGTGTGCGAGGCCAGAGCTGGAGGCAGCATTGTGAGGTCACTTGTGCCTGTGTGCCTTGGCGGGCAGTGCTAGGGTGTTGGCTGCTGCTGGTGGTGGTGGTTGTGAGGTGACTTGTGAAGCAGTGCGTGCTAGGCCAGTGCTGGTTGCCTGGCTGCTCTTGGCAGCTGTGAGGTGAGTGCTGCGTGAGGCCCTGGCAGGCATGTGTCAGTGTGGGAAGGTGCTGTTTGTCCTTGGGAGGTGCCTTTTGGTGTGGCCATTGGTGCTGTGGCTGGTGCCTTGTGTCCCAGGGTGTGCGAGGCCAGAGCTGGAGGCAGCATTGTGTGGTCACTTGTGCCTGTGTGCCTTGGCGGGCAGTGCTAGGGTGTTGGCTGCTGCTGGTGGTGGTGGTTGTGAGGTGACTTGTGAAGCAGTGCGTGCTAGGCCAGTGCTGGTTGCCTGGCTGCTCTTGGCAGCTGTGAGGTGAGTGCTGCGTGAGGCCCTGGCAGGCATGTGTCAGTGTGGGAAGGTGCTGTTTGTCCTTGGGAGGTGCCTTTTGGTGTGGCCATTGGTGCTGTGGCTGGTGCCTTGTGGCCCAGGGTGTGCGAATCCAGAGCTGGAGGCAGCATTGTGAGGTCACTTGTGCCTGTGTGCCTTGGCGGGCAGTGCTAGGGTGTTGGCTGCTGGTGGTGGTGGTGGTTGTGAGGTCACTTGTGAAGCAGTGCGTGCTAGGCCAGTGCTGGTTGCCTGGCTGCTCTTGGCAGCTGTGAGGTGAGTGCTGTGTGAGGCTGTCGCAGGCATGTGTCAGTGTGGGAAGGTGCTGTTTGTCCTTGGGAGGTGCCTTTTGGTGTGGCCATTGGTGCTGTGGCTGGTGCCTTGTGTCCCAGGGTGTGCGAGGCCAAAGCTGGAGGCAGCATTGTGTGGTCACTTGTGCCTATGTGCCTTGGCGGGCAGTGCTAGGGTGTTGGCTGCTGCTGGTGGTGGTGGTTGTGAGGTGACTGGTGAAGCAGTGCGTGCTAGGCCAGTGCTGGTTGCCTGGCTGCTCTTGGCAGCTGTGAGGTGAGTGCTGCGTGAGGCCCTGGCAGGCATGTGTCAGTGTGGGAAGGTGCTGTTTGTGCTTGGGAGGTGCCTTTTGGTGTGGCCATTGGTGCTGTGGCTGGTGCCTTGTGTCCCAGGGTGTGCGAGGCCAGAGCTGGAGGCAGCATTGTGAGGTCACTTGTGCCTGTGTGCCTTGGCGGGCAGTGCTAGGGTGTTGGCTGCTGCTGCTGGTGGTGGTTGTGAGGTCACTTGTGAAGCAGTGCGTGCTAGGCCAGTGCTGGTTGCCTGGCTGCTCTTGGCAGCTGTGAGGTGAGTGCTGCGTGAGGCCCTGGCAGGCATGTGTCAGTGTGGGAAGGTGCTGTTTGTCCTTGGGAGGTGCCTTTTGGTGTGGCCATTGGTGCTGTGGCTGGTGCCTTGTGTCCCAGGGTGTGCGAGGCCAGAGCTGGAGGCAGCATTGTGTGGTCACTTGTGCCTATGTGCCTTGGCGGGCAGTGCTAGGGTGTTGGCTGCTGCTGGTGGTGGTGGTTGTGAGGTGACTGGTGAAGCAGTGCGTGCTAGGCCAGTGCTGGTTGCCTGGCTGCTCTTGGCAGCTGTGAGGTGAGTGCTGCGTGAGGCCCTGGCAGGCATGTGTCAGTGTGGGAAGGTGCTGTTTGTCCTTGGGAGGTGCCTTTTGGTGTGGCCATTGGTGCTGTGGCTGGTGCTTTGAGGCCCAGGGTGTGAGAGGCCAGAGCTGGAGGCAGCATTGTGAGGTCACTTGTGCCTGTGTGCCTTGGCGGGCAGTGCTAGGGTGTTGGCTGCTGGTGGTGGTGGTGGTTGTGAGGTCACTTGTGAAGCAGTGCGTGCTAGGCCAGTGCTGGTTGCCTGGCTGCTCTTGGCAGCTGTGAGGTGAGTGCTGTGTGAGGCTGTCGCAGGCATGTGTCAGTGTGGGAAGGTGCTGTTTGTCCTTGGGAGGTGCCTTTTGGTGTGGCCATTGGTGCTGTGGCTGGTGCCTTGTGTCCCAGGGTGTGCGAGGCCAAAGCTGGAGGCAGCATTGTGTGGTCACTTGTGCCTATGTGCCTTGGCGGGCAGTGCTAGGGTGTTGGCTGCTGCTGGTGGTGGTGGTTGTGAGGTGACTGGTGAAGCAGTGCGTGCTAGGCCAGTGCTGGTTGCCTGGCTGCTCTTGGCAGCTGTGAGGTGAGTGCTGCGTGAGGCCCTGGCAGGCATGTGTCAGTGTGGGAAGGTGCTGTTTGTCCTTGGGAGGTGCTTTTTGGTGTGGCCATTGGTGCTGTGGCTGGTGCCTTGTGTCCCAGGGTGTGCGAGGCCAGAGCTGGAGGCAGCATTGTGAGGTCACTTGTGCCTGTGTGCCTTGGCGGGCAGTGCTAGGGTGTTGGCTGCTGCTGCTGGTGGTGGTTGTGAGGTCACTTGTGAAGCAGTGCGTGCTAGGCCAGTGCTGGTTGCCTGGCTGCTCTTGGCAGCTGTGAGGTGAGTGCTGCGTGAGGCCCTGGCAGGCATGTGTCAGTGTGGGAAGGTGCTGTTTGTCCTTGGGAGGTGCCTTTTGGTGTGGCCATTGGTGCTGTGGCTGGTGCCTTGTGTCCCAGGGTGTGCGAGGCCAGAGCTGGAGGCAGCATTGTGTGGTCACTTGTGCCTATGTGCCTTGGCGGGCAGTGCTAGGGTGTTGGCTGCTGCTGGTGGTGGTGGTTGTGAGGTGACTGGTGAAGCAGTGCGTGCTAGGCCAGTGCTGGTTGCCTGGCTGCTCTTGGCAGCTGTGAGGTGAGTGCTGCGTGAGGCCCTGGCAGGCATGTGTCAGTGTGGGAAGGTGCTGTTTGTCCTTGGGAGGTGCCTTTTGGTGTGGCCATTGGTGCTGTGGCTGGTGCTTTGAGGCCCAGGGTGTGAGAGGCCAGAGCTGGAGGCAGCATTGTGAGGTCACTTGTGCCTGTGTGCCTTGGCGGGCAGTGCTAGGGTGTTGGCTGCTGCTGGTGGTGGTGGTTGTGAGGTCACTTGTGAAGCAGTGCGTGCTAGGCCAGTGCTGGTTGCCTGGCTGCTCTTGGCAGCTGTGAGGTGAGTGCTGCGTGAGGCCCTGGCAGGCATGTGTCAGTGTGGGAAGGTGCTGTTTGTCCTTGGGAGGTGCCTTTTGGTGTGGCCATTGGTGCTGTGGCTGGTGCCTTGTGTCCCAGAGTGTGCGAGGCCAGAGCTGGAGGCAGCATTGTGAGGTCACTTGTGCCTGTGTGCCTTGGCGGGCAGTGCTAGGGTGTTGGCTGCTGCTGGTGGTGGTGGTTGTGAGGTGACTTGTGAAGCAGTGCGTGCTAGGCCAGTGCTGGTTGCCTGGCTGCTCTTGGCAGCTGTGAGGTGAGTGCTGCGTGAGGCCCTGGCAGGCATGTGTCAGTGTGGGAAGGTGCTGTTTGTCCTTGGGAGGTGCCTTTTGGTGTGGCCATTGGTGCTGTGGCTGGTGCCTTGTGGCCCAGGGTGTGCGAATCCAGAGCTGGAGGCAGCATTGTGAGGTCACTTGTGCCTGTGTGCCTTGGCGGGCAGTGCTAGGGTGTTGGCTGCTGGTGGTGGTGGTGGTTGTGAGGTCACTTGTGAAGCAGTGCGTGCTAGGCCAGTGCTGGTTGCCTGGCTGCTCTTGGCAGCTGTGAGGTGAGTGCTGTGTGAGGCTGTCGCAGGCATGTGTCAGTGTGGGAAGGTGCTGTTTGTCCTTGGGAGGTGCCTTTTGGTGTGGCCATTGGTGCTGTGGCTGGTGCCTTGTGTCCCAGGGTGTGCGAGGCCAGAGCTGGAGGCAGCATTGTGTGGTCACTTGTGCCTATGTGCCTTGGCGGGCAGTGCTAGGGTGTTGGCTGCTGCTGGTGGTGGTGGTTGTGAGGTGACTGGTGAAGCAGTGCGTGCTAGGCCAGTGCTGGTTGCCTGGCTGCTCTTGGCAGCTGTGAGGTGAGTGCTGCGTGAGGCCCTGGCAGGCATGTGTCAGTGTGGGAAGGTGCTGTTTGTCCTTGGGAGGTGCTTTTTGGTGTGGCCATTGGTGCTGTGGCTGGTGCCTTGTGTCCCAGGGTGTGCGAGGCCAGAGCTGGAGGCAGCATTGTGAGGTCACTTGTGCCTGTGTGCCTTGGCGGGCAGTGCTAGGGTGTTGGCTGCTGCTGGTGGTGGTGGTTGTGAGGTGACTTGTGAAGCAGTGCGTGCTAGGCCAGTGCTGGTTGCCTGGCTGCTCTTGGCAGCTGTGAGGTGAGTGCTGCGTGAGGCCCTGGCAGGCATGTGTCAGTGTGGGAAGGTGCTGTTTGTCCTTGGGAGGTGCCTTTTGGTGTGGCCATTGGTGCTGTGGCTGGTGCCTTGTGTCCCAGGGTGTGCGAGGCCAGAGCTGGAGGCAGCATTGTGTGGTCACTTGTGCCTATGTGCCTTGGCGGGCAGTGCTAGGGTGTTGGCTGCTGCTGGTGGTGGTGGTTGTGAGGTGACTGGTGAAGCAGTGCGTGCTAGGCCAGTGCTGGTTGCCTGGCTGCTCTTGGCAGCTGTGAGGTGAGTGCTGCGTGAGGCCCTGGCAGGCATGTGTCAGTGTGGGAAGGTGCTGTTTGTCCTTGGGAGGTGCTTTTTGGTGTGGCCATTGGTGCTGTGGCTGGTGCCTTGTGTCCCAGGGTGTGCGAGGCCAGAGCTGGAGGCAGCATTGTGAGGTCACTTGTGCCTGTGTGCCTTGGCGGGCAGTGCTAGGGTGTTGGCTGCTGCTGGTGGTGGTGGTTGTGAGGTCACTTGTGAAGCAGTGTGTGCTAGGCCAGTGCTGGTTGCCTGGCTGCTCTTGGCAGCTGTGAGGTGAGTGCTGCGTGAGGCCCTGGCAGGCATGTGTCAGTGTGGGAAGGTGCTGTTTGTCCTTGGGAGGTGCCTTTTGGTGTGGCCATTGGTGCTGTGGCTGGTGCCTTGTGTCCCAGAGTGTGCGAGGCCAGAGCTGGAGGCAGCATTGTGAGGTCACTTGTGCCTGTGTGCCTTGGCGGGCAGTGCTAGGGTGTTGGCTGCTGCTGGTGGTGGTGGTTGTGAGGTGACTTGTGAAGCAGTGCGTGCTAGGCCAGTGCTGGTTGCCTGGCTGCTCTTGGCAGCTGTGAGGTGAGTGCTGCGTGAGGCCCTGGCAGGCATGTGTCAGTGTGGGAAGGTGCTGTTTGTCCTTGGGAGGTGCCTTTTGGTGTGGCCATTGGTGCTGTGGCTGGTGCCTTGTGTCCCAGGGTGTGCGAGGCCAGAGCTGGAGGCAGCATTGTGTGGTCACTTGTGCCTGTGTGCCTTGGCGGGCAGTGCTAGGGTGTTGGCTGCTGCTGGTGGTGGTGGTTGTGAGGTGACTTGTGAAGCAGTGCGTGCTAGGCCAGTGCTGGTTGCCTGGCTGCTCTTGGCAGCTGTGAGGTGAGTGCTGCGTGAGGCCCTGGCAGGCATGTGTCAGTGTGGGAAGGTGCTGTTTGTCCTTGGGAGGTGCCTTTTGGTGTGGCCATTGGTGCTGTGGCTGGTGCCTTGTGTCCCAGGGTGTGCGAGGCCAGAGCTGGAGGCAGCATTGTGAGGTCACTTGTGCCTGTGTGCCTTGGCGGGCAGTGCTAGGGTGTTGGCTGCTGCTGGTGGTGGTGGTTGTGAGGTCACTTGTGAAGCAGTGCGTGCTAGGCCAGTGCTGGTTGCCTGGCTGCTCTTGGCAGCTGTGAGGTGAGTGCTGTGTGAGGCTGTCGCAGGCATGTGTCAGTGTGGGAAGGTGCTGTTTGTGCTTGGGAGGTGCCTTTTGGTGTGGCCATTGGTGCTGTGGCTGGTGCCTTGTGTCCCAGGGTGTGCGAGGCCAGAGCTGGAGGCAGCATTGTGTGGTCACTTGTGCCTATGTGCCTTGGCGGGCAGTGCTAGGGTGTTGGCTGCTGCTGGTGGTGGTGGTTGTGAGGTGACTGGTGAAGCAGTGCGTGCTAGGCCAGTGCTGGTTGCCTGGCTGCTCTTGGCAGCTGTGAGGTGAGTGCTGCGTGAGGCCCTGGCAGGCATGTGTCAGTGTGGGAAGGTGCTGTTTGTCCTTGGGAGGTGCCTTTTGGTGTGGCCATTGGTGCTGTGGCTGGTGCCTTGTGTCCCAGAGTGTGCGAGGCCAGAGCTGGAGGCAGCATTGTGAGGTCACTTGTGCCTGTGTGCCTTGGCGGGCAGTGCTAGGGTGTTGGCTGCTGCTGGTGGTGGTGGTTGTGAGGTGACTTGTGAAGCAGTGCGTGCTAGGCCAGTGCTGGTTGCCTGGCTGCTCTTGGCAGCTGTGAGGTGAGTGCTGCGTGAGGCCCTGGCAGGCATGTGTCAGTGTGGGAAGGTGCTGTTTGTCCTTGGGAGGTGCCTTTTGGTGTGGCCATTGGTGCTGTGGCTGGTGCCTTGTGGCCCAGGGTGTGCGAGGCCAGAGCTGGAGGCAGCATTGTGAGGTCACTTGTGCCTGTGTGCCTTGGCGGGCAGTGCTAGGGTGTTGGCTGCTGGTGGTGGTGGTGGTTGTGAGGTCACTTGTGAAGCAGTGCGTGCTAGGCCAGTGCTGGTTGCCTGGCTGCTCTTGGCAGCTGTGAGGTGAGTGCTGTGTGAGGCTGTCGCAGGCATGTGTCAGTGTGGGAAGGTGCTGTTTGTCCTTGGGAGGTGCCTTTTGGTGTGGCCATTGGTGCTGTGGCTGGTGCCTTGTGTCCCAGGGTGTGCGAGGCCAGAGCTGGAGGCAGCATTGTGTGGTCACTTGTGCCTATGTGCCTTGGCGGGCAGTGCTAGGGTGTTGGCTGCTGCTGGTGGTGGTGGTTGTGAGGTGACTGGTGAAGCAGTGCGTGCTAGGCCAGTGCTGGTTGCCTGGCTGCTCTTGGCAGCTGTGAGGTGAGTGCTGCGTGAGGCCCTGGCAGGCATGTGTCAGTGTGGGAAGGTGCTGTTTGTCCTTGGGAGGTGCTTTTTGGTGTGGCCATTGGTGCTGTGGCTGGTGCCTTGTGTCCCAGGGTGTGCGAGGCCAGAGCTGGAGGCAGCATTGTGAGGTCACTTGTGCCTGTGTGCCTTGGCGGGCAGTGCTAGGGTGTTGGCTGCTGCTGGTGGTGGTGGTTGTGAGGTCACTTGTGAAGCAGTGCGTGCTAGGCCAGTGCTGGTTGCCTGGCTGCTCTTGGCAGCTGTGAGGTGAGTGCTGCGTGAGGCCCTGGCAGGCATGTGTCAGTGTGGGAAGGTGCTGTTTGTCCTTGGGAGGTGCCTTTTGGTGTGGCCATTGGTGCTGTGGCTGGTGCCTTGTGTCCCAGAGTGTGCGAGGCCAGAGCTGGAGGCAGCATTGTGAGGTCACTTGTGCCTGTGTGCCTTGGCGGGCAGTGCTAGGGTGTTGGCTGCTGCTGGTGGTGGTGGTTGTGAGGTGACTGGTGAAGCAGTGCGTGCTAGGCCAGTGCTGGTTGCCTGGCTGCTCTTGGCAGCTGTGAGGTGAGTGCTGCGTGAGGCCCTGGCAGGCATGTGTCAGTGTGGGAAGGTGCTGTTTGTCCTTGGGAGGTGCCTTTTGGTGTGGCCATTGGTGCTGTGGCTGGTGCCTTGTGTCCCAGAGTGTGCGAGGCCAGAGCTGGAGGCAGCATTGTGAGGTCACTTGTGCCTGTGTGCCTTGGCGGGCAGTGCTAGGGTGTTGGCTGCTGCTGGTGGTGGTGGTTGTGAGGTGACTTGTGAAGCAGTGCGTGCTAGGCCAGTGCTGGTTGCCTGGCTGCTCTTGGCAGCTGTGAGGTGAGTGCTGCGTGAGGCCCTGGCAGGCATGTGTCAGTGTGGGAAGGTGCTGTTTGTCCTTGGGAGGTGCCTTTTGGTGTGGCCATTGGTGCTGTGGCTGGTGCCTTGTGGCCCAGGGTGTGCGAATCCAGAGCTGGAGGCAGCATTGTGAGGTCACTTGTGCCTGTGTGCCTTGGCGGGCAGTGCTAGGGTGTTGGCTGCTGGTGGTGGTGGTGGTTGTGAGGTCACTTGTGAAGCAGTGCGTGCTAGGCCAGTGCTGGTTGCCTGGCTGCTCTTGGCAGCTGTGAGGTGAGTGCTGTGTGAGGCTGTCGCAGGCATGTGTCAGTGTGGGAAGGTGCTGTTTGTCCTTGGGAGGTGCCTTTTGGTGTGGCCATTGGTGCTGTGGCTGGTGCCTTGTGTCCCAGGGTGTGCGAGGCCAGAGCTGGAGGCAGCATTGTGAGGTCACTTGTGCCTGTGTGCCTTGGCGGGCAGTGCTAGGGTGTTGGCTGCTGGTGGTGGTGGTTGTGAGGTCACTTGTGAAGCAGTGCGTGCTAGGCCAGTGCTGGTTGCCTGGCTGCTCTTGGCAGCTGTGAGGTGAGTGCTGTGTGAGGCTGTCGCAGGCATGTGTCAGTGTGGGAAGGTGCTGTTTGTGCTTGGGAGGTGCCTTTTGGTGTGGCCATTGGTGCTGTGGCTGGTGCCTTGTGTCCCAGGGTGTGCGAGGCCAGAGCTGGAGGCAGCATTGTGTGGTCACTTGTGCCTATGTGCCTTGGCGGGCAGTGCTAGGGTGTTGGCTGCTGCTGGTGGTGGTGGTTGTGAGGTGACTGGTGAAGCAGTGCGTGCTAGGCCAGTGCTGGTTGCCTGGCTGCTCTTGGCAGCTGTGAGGTGAGTGCTGCGTGAGGCCCTGGCAGGCATGTGTCAGTGTGGGAAGGTGCTGTTTGTCCTTGGGAGGTGCCTTTTGGTGTGGCCATTGGTGCTGTGGCTGGTGCCTTGTGTCCCAGAGTGTGCGAGGCCAGAGCTGGAGGCAGCATTGTGAGGTCACTTGTGCCTGTGTGCCTTGGCGGGCAGTGCTAGGGTGTTGGCTGCTGCTGGTGGTGGTGGTTGTGAGGTGACTTGTGAAGCAGTGCGTGCTAGGCCAGTGCTGGTTGCCTGGCTGCTCTTGGCAGCTGTGAGGTGAGTGCTGCGTGAGGCCCTGGCAGGCATGTGTCAGTGTGGGAAGGTGCTGTTTGTCCTTGGGAGGTGCCTTTTGGTGTGGCCATTGGTGCTGTGGCTGGTGCCTTGTGGCCCAGGGTGTGCGAGGCCAGAGCTGGAGGCAGCATTGTGAGGTCACTTGTGCCTGTGTGCCTTGGCGGGCAGTGCTAGGGTGTTGGCTGCTGGTGGTGGTGGTGGTTGTGAGGTCACTTGTGAAGCAGTGCGTGCTAGGCCAGTGCTGGTTGCCTGGCTGCTCTTGGCAGCTGTGAGGTGAGTGCTGTGTGAGGCTGTCGCAGGCATGTGTCAGTGTGGGAAGGTGCTGTTTGTCCTTGGGAGGTGCCTTTTGGTGTGGCCATTGGTGCTGTGGCTGGTGCCTTGTGTCCCAGGGTGTGCGAGGCCAGAGCTGGAGGCAGCATTGTGTGGTCACTTGTGCCTATGTGCCTTGGCGGGCAGTGCTAGGGTGTTGGCTGCTGCTGGTGGTGGTGGTTGTGAGGTGACTGGTGAAGCAGTGCGTGCTAGGCCAGTGCTGGTTGCCTGGCTGCTCTTGGCAGCTGTGAGGTGAGTGCTGCGTGAGGCCCTGGCAGGCATGTGTCAGTGTGGGAAGGTGCTGTTTGTCCTTGGGAGGTGCTTTTTGGTGTGGCCATTGGTGCTGTGGCTGGTGCCTTGTGTCCCAGGGTGTGCGAGGCCAGAGCTGGAGGCAGCATTGTGAGGTCACTTGTGCCTGTGTGCCTTGGCGGGCAGTGCTAGGGTGTTGGCTGCTGCTGGTGGTGGTGGTTGTGAGGTCACTTGTGAAGCAGTGCGTGCTAGGCCAGTGCTGGTTGCCTGGCTGCTCTTGGCAGCTGTGAGGTGAGTGCTGCGTGAGGCCCTGGCAGGCATGTGTCAGTGTGGGAAGGTGCTGTTTGTCCTTGGGAGGTGCCTTTTGGTGTGGCCATTGGTGCTGTGGCTGGTGCCTTGTGTCCCAGAGTGTGCGAGGCCAGAGCTGGAGGCAGCATTGTGAGGTCACTTGTGCCTGTGTGCCTTGGCGGGCAGTGCTAGGGTGTTGGCTGCTGCTGGTGGTGGTGGTTGTGAGGTGACTTGTGAAGCAGTGCGTGCTAGGCCAGTGCTGGTTGCCTGGCTGCTCTTGGCAGCTGTGAGGTGAGTGCTGCGTGAGGCCCTGGCAGGCATGTGTCAGTGTGGGAAGGTGCTGTTTGTCCTTGGGAGGTGCCTTTTGGTGTGGCCATTGGTGCTGTGGCTGGTGCCTTGTGTCCCAGGGTGTGCGAGGCCAGAGCTGGAGGCAGCATTGTGTGGTCACTTGTGCCTGTGTGCCTTGGCGGGCAGTGCTAGGGTGTTGGCTGCTGCTGGTGGTGGTGGTTGTGAGGTGACTTGTGAAGCAGTGCGTGCTAGGCCAGTGCTGGTTGCCTGGCTGCTCTTGGCAGCTGTGAGGTGAGTGCTGCGTGAGGCCCTGGCAGGCATGTGTCAGTGTGGGAAGGTGCTGTTTGTCCTTGGGAGGTGCCTTTTGGTGTGGCCATTGGTGCTGTGGCTGGTGCCTTGTGTCCCAGGGTGTGCGAGGCCAGAGCTGGAGGCAGCATTGTGAGGTCACTTGTGCCTGTGTGCCTTGGCGGGCAGTGCTAGGGTGTTGGCTGCTGGTGGTGGTGGTGGTTGTGAGGTCACTTGTGAAGCAGTGCGTGCTAGGCCAGTGCTGGTTGCCTGGCTGCTCTTGGCAGCTGTGAGGTGAGTGCTGTGTGAGGCTGTCGCAGGCATGTGTCAGTGTGGGAAGGTGCTGTTTGTGCTTGGGAGGTGCCTTTTGGTGTGGCCATTGGTGCTGTGGCTGGTGCCTTGTGTCCCAGGGTGTGCGAGGCCAGAGCTGGAGGCAGCATTGTGTGGTCACTTGTGCCTATGTGCCTTGGCGGGCAGTGCTAGGGTGTTGGCTGCTGCTGGTGGTGGTGGTTGTGAGGTGACTGGTGAAGCAGTGCGTGCTAGGCCAGTGCTGGTTGCCTGGCTGCTCTTGGCAGCTGTGAGGTGAGTGCTGCGTGAGGCCCTGGCAGGCATGTGTCAGTGTGGGAAGGTGCTGTTTGTCCTTGGGAGGTGCCTTTTGGTGTGGCCTTTGGTGCTGTGGCTGGTGCCTTGTGTCCCAGAGTGTGCGAGGCCAGAGCTGGAGGCAGCATTGTGAGGTCACTTGTGCCTGTGTGCCTTGGCGGGCAGTGCTAGGGTGTTGGCTGCTGCTGGTGGTGGTGGTTGTGAGGTGACTTGTGAAGCAGTGCGTGCTAGGCCAGTGCTGGTTGCCTGGCTGCTCTTGGCAGCTGTGAGGTGAGTGCTGCGTGAGGCCCTGGCAGGCATGTGTCAGTGTGGGAAGGTGCTGTTTGTCCTTGGGAGGTGCCTTTTGGTGTGGCCATTGGTGCTGTGGCTGGTGCTTTGAGGCCCAGGGTGTGAGAGGCCAGAGCTGGAGGCAGCATTGTGAGGTCACTTGTGCCTGTGTGCCTTGGCGGGCAGTGCTAGGGTGTTGGCTGCTGCTGGTGGTGGTGGTTGTGAGGTCACTTGTGAAGCAGTGCGTGCTAGGCCAGTGCTGGTTGCCTGGCTGCTCTTGGCAGCTGTGAGGTGAGTGCTGCGTGAGGCCCTGGCAGGCATGTGTCAGTGTGGGAAGGTGCTGTTTGTCCTTGGGAGGTGCCTTTTGGTGTGGCCATTGGTGCTGTGGCTGGTGCCTTGTGTCCCAGGGTGTGCGAGGCCAGAGCTGGAGGCAGAATTGTGTGGTCACTTGTGCCTATGTGCCTTGGCGGGCAGTGCTAGGGTGTTGGCTGCTGCTGGTGGTGGTGGTTGTGAGGTGACTTGTGAAGCAGTGCGTGCTAGGCCAGTGCTGGTTGCCTGGCTGCTCTTGGCAGCTGTGAGGTGAGTGCTGCGTGAGGCCCTGGCAGGCATGTGTCAGTGTGGGAAGGTGCTGTTTGTCCTTGGGAGGTGCCTTTTGGTGTGGCCATTGGTGCTGTGGCTGGTGCTTTGAGGCCCAGGGTGTGAGAGGCCAGAGCTGGAGGCAGCATTGTGTGGTCACTTGTGCCTATGTGCCTTGGCGGGCAGTGCTAGGGTGTTGGCTGCTGCTGGTGGTGGTGGTTGTGAGGTGACTGGTGAAGCAGTGCGTGCTAGGCCAGTGCTGGTTGCCTGGCTGCTCTTGGCAGCTGTGAGGTGAGTGCTGCGTGAGGCCCTGGCAGGCATGTGTCAGTGTGGGAAGGTGCTGTTTGTCCTTGGGAGGTGCTTTTTGGTGTGGCCATTGGTGCTGTGGCTGGTGCCTTGTGTCCCAGGGTGTGCGAGGCCAGAGCTGGAGGCAGCATTGTGAGGTCACTTGTGCCTGTGTGCCTTGGCGGGCAGTGCTAGGGTGTTGGCTGCTGCTGGTGGTGGTGGTTGTGAGGTCACTTGTGAAGCAGTGTGTGCTAGGCCAGTGCTGGTTGCCTGGCTGCTCTTGGCAGCTGTGAGGTGAGTGCTGCGTGAGGCCCTGGCAGGCATGTGTCAGTGTGGGAAGGTGCTGTTTGTCCTTGGGAGGTGCCTTTTGGTGTGGCCATTGGTGCTGTGGCTGGTGCCTTGTGTCCCAGAGTGTGCGAGGCCAGAGCTGGAGGCAGCATTGTGAGGTCACTTGTGCCTGTGTGCCTTGGCGGGCAGTGCTAGGGTGTTGGCTGCTGGTGGTGGTGGTGGTTGTGAGGTCACTTGTGAAGCAGTGCGTGCTAGGCCAGTGCTGGTTGCCTGGCTGCTCTTGGCAGCTGTGAGGTGAGTGCTGTGTGAGGCTATCGCAGGCATGTGTCAGTGTGGGAAGGTGCTGTTTGTCCTTGGGAGGTGCCTTTTGGTGTGGCCATTGGTGCTGTGGCTGGTGCCTTGTGTCCCAGGGTGTGCGAGGCCAGAGCTGGAGGCAGCATTGTGAGGTCACTTGTGCCTGTGTGCCTTGGCGGGCAGTGCTAGGGTGTTGGCTGCTGCTGGTGGTGGTGGTTGTGAGGTCACTTGTGAAGCAGTGCGTGCTAGGCCAGTGCTGGTTGCCTGGCTGCTCTTGGCAGCTGTGAGGTGAGTGCTGCGTGAGGCCCTGGCAGGCATGTGTCAGTGTGGGAAGGTGCTCTTTGTCCTTGGGAGGTGCCTTTTGGTGTGGCCATTGGTGCTGTGGCTGGTGCCTTGTGTCCCAGAGTGTGCGAGGCCAGAGCTGGAGGCAGCATTGTGAGGTCACTTGTGCCTGTGTGCCTTGGCGGGCAGTGCTAGGGTGTTGGCTGCTGCTGCTGGTGGTGGTTGTGAGGTCACTTGTGAAGCAGTGCGTGCTAGGCCAGTGCTGGTTGCCTGGCTGCTCTTGGCAGCTGTGAGGTGAGTGCTGCGTGAGGCCCTGGCAGGCATGTGTCAGTGTGGGAAGGTGCTGTTTGTCCTTGGGAGGTGCCTTTTGGTGTGGCCATTGGTGCTGTGGCTGGTGCCTTGTGGCCCAGGGTGTGCGAATCCAGAGCTGGAGGCAGCATTGTGAGGTCAGTTGTGCCTGTGTGCCTTGGCGGGCAGTGCTAGGTTGTTGGCTGCTGCTGGTGGTGGTGGTTGTGAGGTCACTTGTGAAGCAGTGCGTGCTAGGCCAGTGCTGGTTGCCTGGCTGCTCTTGGCAGCTGTGAGGTGAGTGCTGTGTGAGGCTGTCGCAGGCATGTGTCAGTGTGGGAAGGTGCTGTTTGTCCTTGGGAGGTGCCTTTTGGTGTGGCCATTGGTGCTGTGGCTGGTGCCTTGTGTCCCAGGGTGTGCGAGGCCAGAGCTGGAGGCAGCATTGTGTGGTCACTTGTGCCTATGTGCCTTGGCGGGCAGTGCTAGGGTGTTGGCTGCTGCTGGTGGTGGTGGTTGTGAGGTCACTTGTGAAGCAGTGCGTGCTAGGCCAGTGCTGGTTGCCTGGCTGCTCTTGGCAGCTGTGAGGTGAGTGCTGCGTGAGGCCCTGGCAGGCATGTGTCAGTGTGGGAAGGTGCTGTTTGTCCTTGGGAGGTGCCTTTTGGTGTGGCCATTGGTGCTGTGGCTGGTGCTTTGAGGCCCAGGGTGTGAGAGGCCAGAGCTGGAGGCAGCATTGTGAGGTCACTTGTGCCTGTGTGCCTTGGCGGGCAGTGCTAGGGTGTTGGCTGCTGCTGGTGGTGGTTGTTGTAAGGTCACTTGTGAAGCAGTGCGTGCTAGGCCAGTGCTGGTTGCCTGGCTGCTCTTGGCAGCTGTGAGGTGAGTGCTGCGTGAGGCCGTCGCAGGCATGTGTCAGTGTGGGAAGGTGCTGTTTGTCCTTGGGAGGTGCCTTTTGGTGTGGCCATTGGTGCTGTGGCTGGTGCCTTGTGTCCCAGGGTGTGCGAGGCCAGAGCTGGAGGCAGCATTGTGAGGTCACTTGTGCCTGTGTGCCTTGGCGGGCAGTGCTAGGGTGTTGGCTGCTGCTGCTGGTGGTGGTTGTGAGGTGACTTGTGAAGCAGTGCGTGCTAGGCCAGTGCTGGTTGCCTGGCTGCTCTTGGCAGCTGTGAGGTGAGTGCTGCGTGAGGCCGTCGCAGGCATGTGTCAGTGTGGGAAGGTGCTGTTTGTCCTTGGGAGGTGCTTTTTGGTGTGGCCATTGGTGCCGTGGCTGGTGCCTTGTGTCCCAGGGTGTGCGAGGCCAGAGCTGGAGGCAGCATTGTGAGGTCACTTGTGCCTGTGTGCCTTGGCGGGCAGTGCTAGGGTGTTGGCTGCTGCTGGTGGTGGTGGTTGTGAGGTCACTTGTGAAGCAGTGCGTGCTAGGCCAGTGCTGGTTGCCTGGCTGCTCTTGGCAGCTGTGAGGTGAGTGCTGCGTGAGGCCCTGGCAGGCATGTGTCAGTGTGGGAAGGTGCTCTTTGTCCTTGGGAGGTGCCTTTTGGTGTGGCCATTGGTGCTGTGGCTGGTGCCTTGTGTCCCAGAGTGTGCGAGGCCAGAGCTGGAGGCAGCATTGTGAGGTCACTTGTGCCTGTGTGCCTTGGCGGGCAGTGCTAGGGTGTTGGCTGCTGCTGGTGGTGGTGGTTGTGAGGTGACTTGTGAAGCAGTGCGTGCTAGGCCAGTGCTGGTTGCCTGGCTGCTCTTGGCAGCTGTGAGGTGAGTGCTGCGTGAGGCCCTGGCAGGCATGTGTCAGTGTGGGAAGGTGCTGTTTGTCCTTGGGAGGTGCCTTTTGGTGTGGCCATTGGTGCTGTGGCTGGTGCTTTGAGGCCCAGGGTGTGAGAGGCCAGAGCTGGAGGCAGCATTGTGAGGTCACTTGTGCCTGTGTGCCTTGGCGGGCAGTGCTAGGGTGTTGGCTGCTGCTGGTGGTGGTGGTTGTGAGGTGACTTGTGAAGCAGTGCGTGCTAGGCCAGTGCTGGTTGCCTGGCTGCTCTTGGCAGCTGTGAGGTGAGTGCTGCGTGAGGCCCTGGCAGGCATGTGTCAGTGTGGGAAGGTGCTGTTTGTCCTTGGGAGGTGCTTTTTGGTGTGGCCATTGGTGCTGTGGCTGGTGCCTTGTGTCCCAGTGTGTGCGAGGCCAGAGCTGGAGGCAGCATTGTGAGGTCACTTGTGCCTGTGTGCCTTGGCGGGCAGTGCTAGGGTGTTGGCTGCTGCTGGTGGTGGTGGTTGTGAGGTGACTTGTGAAGCAGTGCGTGCTAGGCCAGTGCTGGTTGCCTGGCTGCTCTTGGCAGCTGTGAGGTGAGTGCTGCGTGAGGCCCTGGCAGGCATGTGTCAGTGTGGGAAGGTGCTGTTTGTCCTTGGGAGGTGCTTTTTGGTGTGGCCATTGGTGCTGTGGCTGGTGCCTTGTGTCCCAGGGTGTGCGAGGCCAGAGCTGGAGGCAGCATTGTGAGGTCACTTGTGCCTGTGTGCCTTGGCGGGCAGTGCTAGGGTGTTGGCTGCTGCTGGTGGTGGTGGTTGTGAGGTCACTTGTGAAGCAGTGCATGCTAGGCCAGTGCTGGTTGCCTGGCTGCTCTTGGCAGCTGTGAGGTGAGTGCTGCGTGAGGCCCTGGCAGGCATGTGTCAGTGTGGGAAGGTGCTGTTTGTCCTTGGGAGGTGCCTTTTGGTGTGGCCATTGGTGCTGTGGCTGGTGCCTTGTGTCCCAGAGTGTGCGAGGCCAGAGCTGGAGGCAGCCTTGTGAGGTCACTTGTGCCTGTGTGCCTTGGCGGGCAGTGCTAGGGTGTTGGCTGCTGCTGCTGGTGGTGGTTGTGAGGTGACTTGTGAAGCAGTGCGTGCTAGGCCAGTGCTGGTTGCCTGGCTGCTCTTGGCAGCTGTGAGGTGAGTGCTGCGTGAGGCCCTGGCAGGCATGTGTCAGTGTGGGAAGGTGCTGTTTGTCCTTGGGAGGTGCCTTTTGGTGTGGCCATTGGTGCTGTGGCTGGTGCCTTGTGTCCCAGGGTGTGCGAGGCCAGAGCTGGAGGCAGCATTGTGAGGTCACTTGTGCCTGTGTGCCTTGGCGGGCAGTGCTAGGGTGTTGGCTGCTGCTGCTGGTGGTGGTTGTGAGGTGACTTGTGAAGCAGTGCGTGCTAGGCCAGTGCTGGTTGCCTGGCTGCTCTTGGCAGCTGTGAGGTGAGTGCTGCGTGAGGCCGTCGCAGGCATGTGTCAGTGTGGGAAGGTGCTGTTTGTCCTTGGGAGGTGCTTTTTGGTGTGGCCATTGGTGCCGTGGCTGGTGCCTTGTGTCCCAGGGTGTGCGAGGCCAGAGCTGGAGGCAGCATTGTGAGGTCACTTGTGCCTGTGTGCCTTGGCGGGCAGTGCTAGGGTGTTGGCTGCTGCTGGTGGTGGTGGTTGTGAGGTCACTTGTGAAGCAGTGCGTGCTAGGCCAGTGCTGGTTGCCTGGCTGCTCTTGGCAGCTGTGAGGTGAGTGCTGCGTGAGGCCCTGGCAGGCATGTGTCAGTGTGGGAAGGTGCTCTTTGTCCTTGGGAGGTGCCTTTTGGTGTGGCCATTGGTGCTGTGGCTGGTGCTTTGAGGCCCAGGGTGTGCGAGGCCAGAGCTGGAGGCAGCATTGTGAGGTCACTTGTGCCTGTGTGCCTTGGCGGGCAGTGCTAGGGTGTTGGCTGCTGCTGGTGGTGGTGGTTGTGAGGTGACTTGTGAAGCAGTGCGTGCTAGGCCAGTGCTGGTTGCCTGGCTGCTCTTGGCAGCTGTGAGGTGAGTGCTGCGTGAGGCCCTGGCAGGCATGTGTCAGTGTGGGAAGGTGCTGTTTGTCCTTGGGAGGTGCCTTTTGGTGTGGCCATTGGTGCTGTGGCTGGTGCTTTGAGGCCCAGGGTGTGCGAGGCCAGAGCTGGAGGCAGCATTGTGAGGTCACTTGTGCCTGTGTGCCTTGGCGGGCAGTGCTAGGGTGTTGGCTGCTGCTGGTGGTGGTGGTTGTGAGGTGACTTGTGAAGCAGTGCGTGCTAGGCCAGTGCTGGTTGCCTGGCTGCTCTTGGCAGCTGTGAGGTGAGTGCTGCGTGAGGCCCTGGCAGGCATGTGTCAGTGTGGGAAGGTGCTGTTTGTCCTTGGGAGGTGCTTTTTGGTGTGGCCATTGGTGCTGTGGCTGGTGCCTTGTGTCCCAGTGTGTGCGAGGCCAGAGCTGGAGGCAGCATTGTGAGGTCACTTGTGCCTGTGTGCCTTGGCGGGCAGTGCTAGGGTGTTGGCTGCTGCTGGTGGTGGTGGTTGTGAGGTGACTTGTGAAGCAGTGCGTGCTAGGCCAGTGCTGGTTGCCTGGCTGCTCTTGGCAGCTGTGAGGTGAGTGCTGCGTGAGGCCCTGGCAGGCATGTGTCAGTGTGGGAAGGTGCTGTTTGTCCTTGGGAGGTGCCTTTTGGTGTGGCCATTGGTGCTGTGGCTGGTGCCTTGTAGCCCAGAGTGTGCGAGGCCAGAGCTGGAGGCAGCATTGTGAGGTCACTTGTGCCTGTGTGCCTTGGCGGGCAGTGCTAGGGTGTTGGCTGCTGCTGCTGGTGGTGGTTGTGAGGTGACTTGTGAAGCAGTGCGTGCTAGGCCAGTGCTGGTTGCCTGGCTGCTCTTGGCAGCTGTGAGGTGAGTGCTGCGTGAGGCCGTCGCAGGCATGTGTCAGTGTGGGAAGGTGCTGTTTGTCCTTGGGAGGTGCTTTTTGGTGTGGCCATTGGTGCCGTGGCTGGTGCCTTGTGTCCCAGGGTGTGCGAGGCCAGAGCTGGAGGCAGCATTGTGAGGTCACTTGTGCCTGTGTGCCTTGGCGGGCAGTGCTAGGGTGTTGGCTGCTGCTGGTGGTGGTGGTTGTGAGGTCACTTGTGAAGCAGTGCGTGCTAGGCCAGTGCTGGTTGCCTGGCTGCTCTTGGCAGCTGTGAGGTGAGTGCTGCGTGAGGCCCTGGCAGGCATGTGTCAGTGTGGGAAGGTGCTCTTTGTCCTTGGGAGGTGCCTTTTGGTGTGGCCATTGGTGCTGTGGCTGGTGCCTTGTGTCCCAGAGTGTGCGAGGCCAGAGCTGGAGGCAGCATTGTGAGGTCACTTGTGCCTGTGTGCCTTGGCGGGCAGTGCTAGGGTGTTGGCTGCTGCTGGTGGTGGTGGTTGTGAGGTGACTTGTGAAGCAGTGCGTGCTAGGCCAGTGCTGGTTGCCTGGCTGCTCTTGGCAGCTGTGAGGTGAGTGCTGCGTGAGGCCCTGGCAGGCATGTGTCAGTGTGGGAAGGTGCTGTTTGTCCTTGGGAGGTGCCTTTTGGTGTGGCCATTGGTGCTGTGGCTGGTGCTTTGAGGCCCAGGGTGTGAGAGGCCAGAGCTGGAGGCAGCATTGTGAGGTCACTTGTGCCTGTGTGCCTTGGCGGGCAGTGCTAGGGTGTTGGCTGCTGCTGGTGGTGGTGGTTGTGAGGTGACTTGTGAAGCAGTGCGTGCTAGGCCAGTGCTGGTTGCCTGGCTGCTCTTGGCAGCTGTGAGGTGAGTGCTGCGTGAGGCCCTGGCAGGCATGTGTCAGTGTGGGAAGGTGCTGTTTGTCCTTGGGAGGTGCTTTTTGGTGTGGCCATTGGTGCTGTGGCTGGTGCCTTGTGTCCCAGTGTGTGCGAGGCCAGAGCTGGAGGCAGCATTGTGAGGTCACTTGTGCCTGTGTGCCTTGGCGGGCAGTGCTAGGGTGTTGGCTGCTGCTGGTGGTGGTGGTTGTGAGGTCACTTGTGAAGCAGTGCGTGCTAGGCCAGTGCTGGTTGCCTGGCTGCTCTTGGCAGCTGTGAGGTGAGTGCTGCGTGAGGCCCTGGCAGGCATGTGTCAGTGTGGGAAGGTGCTGTTTGTCCTTGGGAGGTGCCTTTTGGTGTGGCCATTGGTGCTGTGGCTGGTGCCTTGTAGCCCAGAGTGTGCGAGGCCAGAGCTGGAGGCAGCATTGTGAGGTCACTTGTGCCTGTGTGCCTTGGCGGGCAGTGCTAGGGTGTTGGCTGCTGCTGGTGGTGGTGGTTGTGAGGTGACTTGTGAAGCAGTGCGTGCTAGGCCAGTGCTGGTTGCCTGGCTGCTCTTGGCAGCTGTGAGGTGAGTGCTGCGTGAGGCCCTGGCAGGCATGTGTCAGTGTGGGAAGGTGCTGTTTGTCCTTGGGAGGTGCCTTTTGGTGTGGCCATTGGTGCTGTGGCTGGTGCTTTGAGGCCCAGGGTGTGAGAGGCCAGAGCTGGAGGCAGCATTGTGAGGTCACTTGTGCCTGTGTGCCTTGGCGGGCAGTGCTAGGGTGTTGGCTGCTGCTGGTGGTGGTGGTTGTGAGGTGACTTGTGAAGCAGTGCGTGCTAGGCCAGTGCTGGTTGCCTGGCTGCTCTTGGCAGCTGTGAGGTGAGTGCTGCGTGAGGCCCTGGCAGGCATGTGTCAGTGTGGGAAGGTGCTGTTTGTCCTTGGGAGGTGCTTTTTGGTGTGGCCATTGGTGCTGTGGCTGGTGCCTTGTGTCCCAGTGTGTGCGAGGCCAGAGCTGGAGGCAGCATTGTGAGGTCACTTGTGCCTGTGTGCCTTGGCGGGCAGTGCTAGGGTGTTGGCTGCTGCTGGTGGTGGTGGTTGTGAGGTGACTTGTGAAGCAGTGCGTGCTAGGCCAGTGCTGGTTGCCTGGCTGCTCTTGGCAGCTGTGAGGTGAGTGCTGCGTGAGGCCCTGGCAGGCATGTGTCAGTGTGGGAAGGTGCTGTTTGTCCTTGGGAGGTGCTTTTTGGTGTGGCCATTGGTGCTGTGGCTGGTGCCTTGTGTCCCAGGGTGTGCGAGGCCAGAGCTGGAGGCAGCATTGTGAGGTCACTTGTGCCTGTGTGCCTTGGCGGGCAGTGCTAGGGTGTTGGCTGCTGCTGGTGGTGGTGGTTGTGAGGTCACTTGTGAAGCAGTGCATGCTAGGCCAGTGCTGGTTGCCTGGCTGCTCTTGGCAGCTGTGAGGTGAGTGCTGCGTGAGGCCCTGGCAGGCATGTGTCAGTGTGGGAAGGTGCTGTTTGTCCTTGGGAGGTGCCTTTTGGTGTGGCCATTGGTGCTGTGGCTGGTGCCTTGTGTCCCAGAGTGTGCGAGGCCAGAGCTGGAGGCAGCCTTGTGAGGTCACTTGTGCCTGTGTGCCTTGGCGGGCAGTGCTAGGGTGTTGGCTGCTGCTGCTGGTGGTGGTTGTGAGGTGACTTGTGAAGCAGTGCGTGCTAGGCCAGTGCTGGTTGCCTGGCTGCTCTTGGCAGCTGTGAGGTGAGTGCTGCGTGAGGCCCTGGCAGGCATGTGTCAGTGTGGGAAGGTGCTGTTTGTCCTTGGGAGGTGCCTTTTGGTGTGGCCATTGGTGCTGTGGCTGGTGCCTTGTGTCCCAGGGTGTGCGAGGCCAGAGCTGGAGGCAGCATTGTGAGGTCACTTGTGCCTGTGTGCCTTGGCGGGCAGTGCTAGGGTGTTGGCTGCTGCTGCTGGTGGTGGTTGTGAGGTGACTTGTGAAGCAGTGCGTGCTAGGCCAGTGCTGGTTGCCTGGCTGCTCTTGGCAGCTGTGAGGTGAGTGCTGCGTGAGGCCGTCGCAGGCATGTGTCAGTGTGGGAAGGTGCTGTTTGTCCTTGGGAGGTGCTTTTTGGTGTGGCCATTGGTGCCGTGGCTGGTGCCTTGTGTCCCAGGGTGTGCGAGGCCAGAGCTGGAGGCAGCATTGTGAGGTCACTTGTGCCTGTGTGCCTTGGCGGGCAGTGCTAGGGTGTTGGCTGCTGCTGGTGGTGGTGGTTGTGAGGTCACTTGTGAAGCAGTGCGTGCTAGGCCAGTGCTGGTTGCCTGGCTGCTCTTGGCAGCTGTGAGGTGAGTGCTGCGTGAGGCCCTGGCAGGCATGTGTCAGTGTGGGAAGGTGCTCTTTGTCCTTGGGAGGTGCCTTTTGGTGTGGCCATTGGTGCTGTGGCTGGTGCTTTGAGGCCCAGGGTGTGCGAGGCCAGAGCTGGAGGCAGCATTGTGAGGTCACTTGTGCCTGTGTGCCTTGGCGGGCAGTGCTAGGGTGTTGGCTGCTGCTGGTGGTGGTGGTTGTGAGGTGACTTGTGAAGCAGTGCGTGCTAGGCCAGTGCTGGTTGCCTGGCTGCTCTTGGCAGCTGTGAGGTGAGTGCTGCGTGAGGCCCTGGCAGGCATGTGTCAGTGTGGGAAGGTGCTGTTTGTCCTTGGGAGGTGCCTTTTGGTGTGGCCATTGGTGCTGTGGCTGGTGCTTTGAGGCCCAGGGTGTGCGAGGCCAGAGCTGGAGGCAGCATTGTGAGGTCACTTGTGCCTGTGTGCCTTGGCGGGCAGTGCTAGGGTGTTGGCTGCTGCTGGTGGTGGTGGTTGTGAGGTGACTTGTGAAGCAGTGCGTGCTAGGCCAGTGCTGGTTGCCTGGCTGCTCTTGGCAGCTGTGAGGTGAGTGCTGCGTGAGGCCCTGGCAGGCATGTGTCAGTGTGGGAAGGTGCTGTTTGTCCTTGGGAGGTGCCTTTTGGTGTGGCCATTGGTGCTGTGGCTGGTGCCTTGTGTCCCAGAGTGTGCGAGGCCAGAGCTGGAGGCAGCATTGTGAGGTCACTTGTGCCTGTGTGCCTTGGCGGGCAGTGCTAGGGTGTTGGCTGCTGCTGGTGGTGGTGGTTGTGAGGTGACTTGTGAAGCAGTGCGTGCTAGGCCAGTGCTGGTTGCCTGGCTGCTCTTGGCAGCTGTGAGGTGAGTGCTGCGTGAGGCCCTGGCAGGCATGTGTCAGTGTGGGAAGGTGCTGTTTGTCCTTGGGAGGTGCCTTTTGGTGTGGCCATTGGTGCTGTGGCTGGTGCCTTGTAGCCCAGAGTGTGCGAGGCCAGAGCTGGAGGCAGCATTGTGAGGTCACTTGTGCCTGTGTGCCTTGGCGGGCAGTGCTAGGGTGTTGGCTGCTGCTGCTGGTGGTGGTTGTGAGGTGACTTGTGAAGCAGTGCGTGCTAGGCCAGTGCTGGTTGCCTGGCTGCTCTTGGCAGCTGTGAGGTGAGTGCTGCGTGAGGCCGTCGCAGGCATGTGTCAGTGTGGGAAGGTGCTGTTTGTCCTTGGGAGGTGCTTTTTGGTGTGGCCATTGGTGCCGTGGCTGG